>NC_080091.1:83886204-84187990 GCF_950005125.1 Chionomys nivalis
TCAAGTTCACTAAATAGTTGAGGTTGGTCTTGAGATATAGTTCTTCACATTCCACTTCCCATGCCTGAGATTACTGCATGTCTCTTCTTGGCAACAGATTTCAGTTATTTTTGAAGGGTCAATAATCCCGTGGTTGAATAGTATGAATCTGTACACAAATAGTGGTTCAATGAAGAAAAAAGTTAAAAAAAATATGGGGTAAGTGGAATAGTGTTTGAAAGGTACATGTTAATTCCTGTATAAATAAAGTTTGCTGGCGTTTGCAGAATACTAAAATATCAACTGGGAAAACTTACTGATTAAGAAAAATTGTTTAGGAATAAGAAGTGTTCTCTAAATACCATTTGGAGAATAAGAGTCATATGCACACTCACTTGAAATGTGATGATTTTTTTTTGTATTTTTTTTTGTATTTTAATGTGCTTAACTGAAGAGTTCAATAAATTTGGATCTTGAAGAAGTAATTGAAAAAGTGATTGATAATGCTAATAATATTTTAAAACAGTAAAGATCTGAAAGTAGCTAATTCTATGGTTATCTTGGGAAAATGAATGTAATTATAACAGTGGTTACATCAGCTCAAAGGCAAAAAACTAAATGTGAAATGAAACATGCAATTATCCAAGAAATTTTTACATAAAAGACGAACAACACAGTTATGAGGTGAAATATTCACTTTTACTTGAGTTTCTAGAGCTTAGGGGTTACATTATGGTGAAGACTTTGGCGTCGAGAGAATGAGGGAGCCATCATTTGATACCAATGGCTAAAACTGATCTGTCGAATAGCTCTCAGTGCTGTTCACAATGTGAACAAACCTGTCAATTTTCTGATTAGTAGATACATCAGAGTCACTCAGTACTTGTATTTGCATCATGACTTTACAAATGGATTTTCTCATGGTCATTATTTAGCATTTTACAGGCCTCTGCATTAGGACAGATGAGAGAACTTCAAGAAATTGAGTGAGAGAACATTATAAAGTGAGTAACTGCAGGTGCTAACTCAAAAAAGCTTTTGTGACCTCACTGTAATGTAATTTTGTGTAAAGCATGTAAGGAGATGGTGTACCAGAATTCATTTGAAACGTCTTTATTTAAATTCAATCCATTTTGAGGAAACACAAAATGATAGTAGTCATAAAATGGATATACTTAATAAAGAGAAGAAACAAAAACAAATTTCAATATAAAAGTTTAAACTATGTATAATTTATAAGCAAGAAGAACAAAATCTCTAAAGTTATTTATGGAATCTTACTAACCAGTTATACCCCTATTTATACTTTCAAAAAGAAAATGTATTTTGAAAATTATACAAGTTTATACAACTAAATATCTGAAAAATGTTTCTTTTAAGATCAGAATCAGAATGCATAGAAGCATCTACTTATGGGTTTCCCTTTAGCACATATTTATTGAAGGTTCTAATTTTCATATTAAACAATGAAACCTGTCATTTTTGAGTAGTGTCATTTATACAGCTACACAATTAATCTTCAATATTAAATGTAAATCTGTCCTTCACTAGAAAGTAAGAGAATCAACCTAAAGAAAATACATTGCTAATGCAATAATCTGAAGTAGAAGGAGTAGAAAATCAAGGATATTGGCCTTGCATTTTTCTCTATAAGATGCACAGATGTAAATAAGACTAAAGAATGTTGAGCTTTCATTAATGAGGATAAACCAACAAGTCTTTACAATAAATTCTCGTGAAAAGTCTGTTTAGAGTTTATTTATTTTTATTTAAATTTAAAGACTAATAAAAACCCATTTAGACCTGTAAGCATTGTTAGATTAGAAAAAATTAACTAAAACATGATTTTGAAATTGTGAATAAAATTAAAATGAAAGCAAAATATATATTACATACATCTTTTACAGTCTCCAGGGCCTTTAATAATCTATTCCTTTGTCAAATTGTCTTAGGTGATATTTCAACAACACTTGACACTATTGACTGCTTCCTCTGCTCAGATATTTCTGTTGTTAGTGACCAGCAGGGAGTCTCCTTTTCTAATTTTTCTTTCCTTAATACATCACTGGCAGCTCTTAATTTGTCGTATCTGCTGACTCACAGTGAAATATGCCATAATTTAATGTTGACCAAGGTTTTCTGTCCCACCCGGTTTTACAACTGTTAAGTTCCAAAGAAATCACACAGAGGTCTACATTAACTATAAAAATTAGCCCATTATCTCAGGCTTCTTATTAACTCTTACAACTTATATTAGTCCATTATTCTTGACTACATTAGCCACGTGGCTTTGTACCTTTCTCAGCGAGGCAGTCACATCTTGTTTCCTCCACATCTGGGTCACAACTGCAGAATGAAACTTCCCCCTTCCCAGAATTCTCATTGCCCCACCTCTACTTCTTGCCTGGTCACCCTGCCTATGCTACCTGCCTGACTACTGGCCAATCAGCATTTTATTAAAAATAACACAATTGACAGGATAAAAGATCATAGTCCCAGAGCAATTTAATCCTTTCAGCGGCTTGTCTAAGTTTTATGCTCATTCTTTTGGTGTTTTCTTTAGTCTTGGGAGTTTTAAAAGCATTCATATAATGTGATGTTCATTACTTGTCTCAGCACACATCTTTATTCCCAAATTTCCCAGAAAAAAATGTATTTTACAAGCAATATTTGGCTATTTTGATCAATTTCCAATGCTATTGCTGAAGAAGGATGTTATGCATCATTTGTAAAATGTAGCAAACACCTTGGTGAATAATTTATTTCTTTACATAAAGTGGTATCACTTAAATTATCAGTATATGAGCACATGGAAGTATTAAAATCAGAACAGAAAAAAGAATCTTAAGAACTTACCAAAACACCGTGAAGGGGAGGGAAGGTGGAAAAGGGACCCTGTAAAGAGAAGATTCCTAACACTGAGATGGTAAAAACTCCACCAACCTGTCATCAGACTCTATATGTGAGCATCAAGAGACCTAGCAGGCAAAGAATGCTTAATGGTTCCAGAGCTTCCGCACTTCTTGTTCTCCATTGCTTGTACAACCCATTCAAAGTACCTTATTTCTGTCTGTGTTTCCACTACTTGATTTTCTAGGCCCATCCTGGCCTTCCTAATCACAGTCTCTACAGTCTCATTCTCTACTTAGATTCTCATCATATGGATAGCATGAATCACCCTATGTCTCAGCTCAGTGCTGATCTTGGCCCATGACTTGACTCTTACAGCCAATGACTCCACCTGAGATGTTTAATCATTTATCTAACTAACACTTGTGAGTTCCTTTACAATTTACATGTCAACCTCCTGCTTCTCCTTTATGTAAGGCCTCTTTGAAACCCTTAAACTCTGCTGTGGTCTCTTTAACTCTTTGTAGTCATTCTATTACCAATACACATACATAATCATAATTATATTTCCTTTGTGATGTTAGCATGGTCTGAGAGTTACCATAAGTAATTGAGATTTGAATACGGTTATTCATCATGACCAGCTATGAGGGGAAATCAGGGCTTGTTGGTAAATTTCAGCTGAAACTAATATCTCATGTATTTATTCTCAGCTGATACTACTTGTCTTAGTCAAGATTCTATGGTTGCGAAAAGACCCCATGACCATGACAATTTTTAGATTAGTCCATCATTAGAATGGAAGGAAGCATGGTGGCAAGCAGGCAGACATGCTGCTGGAGAATGACATCTGGATATAGAGACATTAGGAAGGATCACTGGGCTGGCCTTGGGCTTTTAAAACCTCAAAGCCCAACTCAAGGCCATACTCCCTAACTCTTTTAAGGAGTATCACTTGATGATGACTATGCATTCAAATATATGAGCCCATAGGGGCCATTCTTATTCAAACCAACATTTTATGTAAATACACAAATATGTCCATGTATGCTTCTGAAAACACACTCATGTCATGATTCACCTCAAAAACTATATTGATGTGGGATACCCATCTTTATACTGTGAATATGTTTTATTACCATTGGTTAGTAAAGAAGCTTCTTTGACCTATGGAAGAGCAGAATATTGCTAAGTGGGAAATACAAGCAGAGATATAGGTGAAGAAGGGTGGGGTCTAAAGAAATGCCAGCAGCCCCCAGAGGAGTAACATGCCAAAGTATTATCATCAAGCACCAGGCATGTGACAATACACAAATTATTAGAAATGAGTTCATTTTATATGCAAAAGCTAGCCACTAAGGAGTCTGAGCCATTGGATAAGCAATTATAATTAATATTAAGCCTCTGAGTAATTATTTATAGATGGCTGCAGAAATGATGTGTGGTAAAGAAACCTCTTTGTTGGAACTGGATGGGGCAGAGAAAAGACTTCCTGCTATAGTAGATAGTCTGCAAAATAGAAATTAATCATATAAATGAACTTGGAAACCTGTCTTCTCAAAATGGGTCATATTCTGTATGAAATACATGCATATTTATTACTGTAGTTCCTTTTGCAAATTACTTTTGGCAAATATCCTCTTATGAAGTTTATTACTCTGTTGTCCTTATCCAAGGTTTTGCTTTATGCAATGACTTTAGTGAATGATAATATCTAGCCTTATAGTGCATCGTTTTCCAACTTTTCCACCTCTAACACAAATTTTTAACAAATGTACCAAAAAAAATGCTGCTGTTTTATAATGAGATCCAATTCCCCAGGGAAGAAAGCAAAAGTAGCACTTATAATAGAAGAAAGTAATTTTAATAATATTAGACTTTGAATGTCAAACACTTTGTCTTGAAAAACTTGTCAAGAATACAAGAATAGCTTTAGCTATGGTTGACCCTGGAGGAAGGGAAATATTACTGTAATAAAGGAAGATATACCAATGAAAACATCTACAAAGATGGGCTTGGCAAAATATATGGTTTCAGGTCTAGACAAGAGTGACAGATGTAGTGGCCATAAATCTTTGAATACCATTTATAAATTACATTTTCATGTTATTGTGCTAAGCCAGACACCACTGAAATGATTCTGTGTGCTTGTCTGCTTTGTTCCATTTTATGTGTAAAGAGCCTGCCCTAGACGGGGTCCAAATTGACAGAAAAGCTTTGGAGAGTGACGGAGGTTGATACATCTCTTAGCTGATAATGACTAAGGAGCACATCGCAAACTCCTTAAGAAGTCTTGAGATTTTTTTAAAGAGTCTCATTGTTTCTAAGTAGATTTACGAAGGAAATGAACTACTGTTTTCTCATGGAAAACTACCAATACTAAAAGAACACTTAAACAAGAATATTCCACATAATTCCTATGCCTTATCAAAAGGCCTAGTTTATAAAAAATTGTATTAGTTTGATATATTATGCAAAGTAAAGGAAATTGATTTAATGCAGGTAAAAAGGTAACAGGAACCTTATAATTCAGCGGTTATCATTATATTGATTTTAAAAAGGTTTACTTTGAATTATAACTGTTTGTATTTAACTTAATATTCTACTATATAACAGCATATCCATGATTTAAATCACCAAAGGACAAAAAAGCCTGCATTTTACATTCATTCTAATAAGGCAATTGATACTGGCAGGCTTAATTCCACAGGCTGTCTTCCTAGTCATCTGCGAATCAGTGAAAAGATACTGTCTCAAAAGCAGACATATTTAGGTATAAAAGTCCCACTCATATTTTCCTCAAATTGTTAGTAAATTTAGTCTAACAGCTTTAAAAGGATTGCCCTTAGGCCAGGTAGTGGTGGCGCACACCATTAATTCCAGCATTCTGGAGGCAGAGACAGGTGGACCTCTGTGAGTTCAAGGCCAGTCTGGTCTCCAAAAGCTAGTTCCAGGACAGCTAGGACTGTTACACAGAGAAATCCTGTCTTGAAACCCCCATCCCCAAAACATTGCTTGCTTTATTCAGAATTTCATGCTACGTGTAATTTCATCTCAGCAGGACTTTTTTGCTATTCTTCCATATATTCAAAGTTGTATTAAATTTCACTTAAATATTTATTTAGAACAATAACGATCATTTTTCTAAAGATGTTATAAGAACATAATGGCAAGTAAGGTATGCAAAACAAAAAGACACCTGGATTCTAATAAATATATTATTATAAATATAACTTACATTTATTAAATCTTGATTCATAAAATTTAACATTAATATGTCCTGTATTTTGAACTCATTATTTACTTTTGGTGGAAAAATATTTAACGAAATATCAAAATGTGTATGTAAGGCTGCTTGCATAATGGATTAAACATATTCCAATCCATTTGGATTAAAGCACCATGTGTTCTTAGGCGTGAGTGCCTTCATTCTTCCTCATAGTTTGTAGTTTCCCTTTCTTGTTTATTCCCCATACTTCAACTTCTCTTTTACAGTCTTTACTCATTCCCTCCACTAAGCTACTTTTTCTTACAATTCTACTTTCTGTTTCCTAAGCATTTGAATCTAATACGTAAGGATGAAACTGGTTTCTTATTTTATCAATTCAGGCCAAAACCTAACAAAATCTTAGTTACATTAGAATATTATATATCACAAAAGTAAAAGATTACATGACTATCAAACATAAGTTTGAAAATTTTGTCTAACTTAAGTATTCAATACAATTTCCAGATTATATTAGTACTGCCATTTAGAGCTAGTTGTAATCATCTAATGATGTGAAGATGACTTCATTGTTATCAGTCTTCTTGGTACGGTGTAATCTTCACTGTTATAATGAAAATAGATATCAAGTCATTTTAGGAGAGAAATTGAATGGGCTGTATCTGACCTGTTAGTTTTCCTGTCTTAAGATGTAGCACAACTCCTAAAAATGCTCTCATGATAATGAGATTTCCAGCATCACAAAGATGGCTTTTTAAATTTCTCGACAAGTTTGTAGTAATAGCCTTTCAAACAAGAACAGAACAGTGAAGTAAACTTCGGTTGGACTTGGTATGAGGTATAAATTTTCAATATATAATCAAAATTTATTCCTCCGTTCAAATGTCTGCCTGTGTTTGTAAAGGAAAATCATTTGATAATCACCACATGAGCTCACATAACTTACGTCATGAATATAATTTAAACTCTAACAGAGTCCCTATCATTTATTCTAAGAGCGCATTAGTTGAAGCCTCCTCAATGTCTAATAAAAAGGAAGCATACAATGATATTCACTAATAGGGACCTTAAAAAGTTATATTGATTTGTGTATACTCACTATGATGCTGGTAGCATCAAAGAAAACTATATGTTCATTAATTAAATAAGAAGTGTGGAGTCCAACAAGATCTCTCTCTAGGATAAGTGCTTACAAGTAAGCCCATTGAGCCTTGTAAGGATAGAAGGAAGGAGAAAACCATGGTTTCAAAGTTGTCCTCTGACATTCACAGAGGCATTGAAGCATGCATGCATCATCCAAACATGATAACACATAAAAGCAATTAAGTGAATATTTGGAAATAAGGAAAAACTGTTTAAAGAGTTTGCAGACTCCAAATTATCTTCATAGTCTTTGTCTATCCAACATTGAAAAATAAAAACAATTTATTATCTTGTTTATCTTTTGCTTTTTTTTTTGCTGGTTTTGACTAAATCAAAAATTTGAGAGATGTCAAATCATAGCTCAGTCTTTCTTTCATTTGAATTTCCTTGACAGTAAGCATGATTGTGACATTATTATCTCTTAGCCATTTGCATATCTTCAGGAAAATGACTATGCAATTCTTTACTCCACTTTTAGTTGATTTCCTAGTTTTCCTATCCTGTCTTGCAATTACTTAAATATTTTAGAAAAAATAATTTCCCATATGGGCCTCGTGCAATTGATTCCTACTTCTCTAAGCCTACTTTTTGTGTAATAGGCTGTTTCCTGGGCTGTAAAGGTTTTTAATTTTTGTTTTGTTCTTAAATTCTGATTGGTTTTGCTTATTCTTCTGTGCTTTTATTTTCATAGTAATAAAGACCTCCCCCAAACAAAGATCACAAGTATTTCTCTTACTAACAAGAATTTTACCATTTTAGTCATTAATGCATTTTCAATTGGCTTTTTAGTACAATTACTATGCCGTTTCATTATTTTACATGTGAATATAGAGTAATCCAAATGTCAGTTGCTAAAGCGCTCCCAGTTTAACTCTGTAAACAACTAATTTTTGAATTAACTCTGTGTGTGTGTCTCTCTCTGTCTCTCTTTCTCTCTGTCTCTGTCTCTCTATCTCTGTCTCTCTCTCTGTCTCTCTATCTCTGTGCTTCTTTAGCATGTCTTTATGCATGTATTCTAGTCTTTTGTAACAGGATGTGTGATATCTCCAATTTAGGTTTCTTTTTCAAGATTGTTTTCACTATTATGTTTGCTGGTTTCCTGTAAATGAATGTATATTTTGTCTGGTATATCGTTAGTTGTCACATTGCATGTGTGAGCACTTCTCAATGTAAGTTTAATATTGATGAACATTGATATTATTAAAATTATTATATTAGTTAAAGCCACTTTCAAATATAAAGTAATCATTAACAGATAACATTCTTAAAAATGATATAAATCTTAAAACTCATGTGGAAGTACAAAGGATCCTAAAGAGAGAAAATAATCTTGAGTAAATTCAGTGATGTCAGTATTACAACATATGACCTAACCTTTTATTATAGAGCTATAGCAACCAAAATTGCACAATATGGGCCCCAAAAGAGCAAACAGAGCAATGAAATAGCAGAAAGGACGCTGAAAAATATCAAGAGGTTCAGAGCCACCTGATTTTTGATAAATGTACCAAAAACAAATATTGAACAAAAGACAGCCTCTTTGAGAAGTTGTACTCATGACACTGGGTATTCTAAACAAAATACTGAACATTGATCTCTTCCCCATCAGACTGTAGGAAAAAATGCAAATGGATTGAAGACATTAACTTAAATCTTCACTTCAGATTACTATAGGAAAATGTAGGTAGGACATTTCTAGGCATAGGCAAGGACCTTCTAAATAAGCTTCCAATTATTTAGAAAGTCGTAATTGACAAGTTATATAGAATGAGTTTCAAGAAATTCTATACTAGAAAGTATAGTTTTCAAAGTAAAGAAGCAACATACTGTATGATAAAATATAAACAATCTCTTCCAATTGTTGACAAAACAAGAATTTAAACCCAGTTATGTTTTTGAAAATTCGAGAAATAAAAAGAATAGATAACCCAATCAATAAAGATCAAATGAATGAGAAGTTTCTAAATAGATAAATACAAATGGCTACAGTACAAACAAAAGAATGTTAAACATCTTTAAAACACGAAAATATATTCTAAACTTCATCTGGGTTCCTTCGTATTTTAATCAGAATGTCTGTTATCAAAACCACAACAAATATTGTTGAGGATGGAAATATAAACTGAACATTTAAACATTAGCAAGTGAAATTTAAAGGAGTGTAGTGACTGTGAAAGTCAGGATGGAGGTTCTTCAGAAATATAGGAATACCAACAACCATCGGATCTGGTTAGAACACTCAAGGTATATTTCCAAAGAAGTTAATGGTAGTATGCAATAAATACAGTTACCTATTAGGATTATTGCCCTACTGTAACAAGAGCCTGCTAGCCCACAAACAGATGAATCGACAATAAAAGAATGTCACAACACACACATTCATACACACTAACACATTATTCAGACATTAAACCCAAAATTCTGTCATTTGAAGGAAAACGAATAGAACTGGAGATCTGCATATTGAATAAAATTTGTCTCCAAGATGATTTATCCTTTGTTATAAATATTCTGTTGAATGACATTGAAGACCATTTCCGTGATCATTGCCAGCCTTCAAGTATTGTCTCAAATAAGGATTGATTAAGTTACAGTTTTGCATCAATAAGCATAAAGAGTCAAATTAAGAAATGGCATGCACCCCCATGACAGTGCAAATGATTCAACATGGAAAACATGTGCCTATAAAAAAGTACCAGCTAGAAGCCCAAAGCTTGACTTTATCCTATAGCAGATGAATGAAATTCAAGTAATAATTTTACTAATTTTATTTACAATTAGGAATTGATGGTGGCAAGAATAATATACACCTCAGAGATTTGAACAAAAGGGAAATCAAATAAATTGTACCAGAAATTTCATTAGCACTACATAAATGGCAGATAATATTATTTTAACAAGATATCTTTGCTAAGACTGTTCACATTGGTTCATCTTCTATACCTAACAACTCTGGCAGTTGTGATTTTGGGAAACTGGACTGTGATTATAATATAATTATTTTTCCTCACAAAGTGCACTAGATAGTGATTTGTAAAGTGAAGTATTTAAGTTTTGAAAATACGACTATCATTTCTTTTTGCTTCCTGCCATGATTTCCAACCATGAAGGACCACATGAAAATAAGATCTAAAACAAGCACTTCCTTCTCAAGTTACATTTGTAAGATCAACTAGAAAGGAAACTGATTCCATAGGTATTACTTTGAGGATGCAAAATATATAAATCTAAGTTAGAATTTTCCTAGAAATTTATAAAAGATAAATCCACAACAGACACTCGATTATAGTTTTTTATGCTGTGCAATCATTGTCCTAGCATATCATGCAGTCAGAACAGGTTATAGGTCAAAGGTTTTGTGACTGGATTGGTGTTCATATTTCTCTTTCAGTAGCCCGAAGAGTACTTGCACACAACAAAGAGACTAGAACATAGGGGGAAAAGCTCCACGTAGGTACCAGCTCAGTGACTCTCTGTGTTCAATGAGTCATGCAGATGCTATCCTTGGCAATGGGGCATTGCTATCACTTTAGATAGAGCAATGCTTTGTCTTAGCATCAGCCCAAGGACTTTGGAGATTGCCAAGGGACCCTCTTGTCCAACAACTCAATTGAATACATCCTAGTACCTCCATTGGAAGCCTTGCTTGACTACAAAAGATGCCAGTTGAGACTCTGTATCTCCCATTATGAGGAGTCCTCATTAGAATCATCTTCGTACATTCTAGAAAGTTTCTGCTGCACTAGTTTACAGATTATAGATTAGTTAAGATTTACTTAATATATGCTGTATTTGTCTTTCTGGGTCCGAGTTACTTCATTCAGAACGACGTTTTCTCTTTTCATTCATTTGCCTTCAGTTTTTGTGATGTCATTTTCCTTTAAACAACCGAGTAATACTCTTTGTGTAAACGTACCATGTATTCTTTATCCAACCTTTTGTTGAGGGACATCCAGGTTGTTTCCTTTGACTATTATAAATAAAGCTTCAAGGAACACAGCTAAGCAAGTTTCCCTGTGGTAGAATGGGGTGTCCTTTGAGTGGGTGTAGTGATATTTCCTTTGTTTTTTAATAAATAAAGCTTGTCTGAAGTTCAGAGTAAAGTAGCCTGATTGATCAGCTTTATAGAACAGGCAATGGTGACACACGCCTTTAATCCAGTAACCACACTAGTTTGCCATAGAAACCGGGTGTAGTAGTGGTGCATGCCTTTAACCCCAGCACTAGAGAGGAATATTAAATGGGAGGAGACAGCTCTCACACACAGTCTCATTCTGAGAATCCTGAAGACAGAATCACTATTTTGAACTAAAGTAGAAGTAAGAGTCAGTAGCTAGTTGTTTTGCATTTTTTACCTTCGGGTTGAACCCCAATTTCTGTCTCTGGGTACAGGTATGTGTTCAAGAGTGGTATAGCATTGTCTTAAGGTAGATTGATTCCCAATTTTTTGAGGCACTGCCATACCGATTTCCATAGAAGTTGCTTGCACTCCCGATACCAGCAGAGAAGTTTTCTCCTTACTTGACATCCCCTTTAAGTTATTCTCAGCCATTTGAGATTACTCAATTGAGAATTATCTGTTCAGATCTGTACCCTATTTTCACTAGATTATTTGGTTTTTTGATATCTAGTTTTTTAAGTTCTTTATATAATTTGGATATAAGTCTTCTATGAGATGTGGAATTGGTAATAATCTTTCTTCTTTGTCTGATTAACAGTTTCCTTTGCCTTACAGAAGTTTTCTGGCTTCATGAGGTCTCATTAAATTAATTCCATGTTTTTTTCTTAATTAAAACTATTTTAGGAATGATTGCAACTATGTATCTAAATTGAAAAACAAGGATATCTTAAACTTATTTCTTTGGAGTTGGTATTCTTATCAATTTACACATACTAATTAGTTTAAAACCTTAGAATCTAAATACAATAATCAATAGGCTCTTTAGATAGTGTGTAATAAGTTGTAAAATCTAACTTGCAAATCCAGTGGATTTGACTCTAGAGCCTGTGATTTTGAGCACTGAATTCAACTGGGAGCTTCTACTTCCCTGATATTGCAATTGAAAAGCCAGCTAACTGAATATTTTCTATGATGCTCAGTTATTTCTCTATTAAATTGGTCCATTTCAATAACTTACTAATTTTAGCACATATCACAAAACATCTGTATATAGTTGTATGGAGACTTGAGTCTTATAGACTACATTTTTACACGGCCATTTTTATGAAGCAAAATCCCTCACTTATAAATAAAACAATTTTAAAAATTCTTTAGTAAAAGTGTACACAATAAATTATGTGTTAGAATCCTAGTGTCTGATGTTGGCTAATCATTTTATTTTGACTACTCTCGACTGAAATTTTGATTCTATTCACAATCTCTCTAAGACACACCCAGGCATTTTTGTGACATGTATTCTTTAGGCAATCTTTTCAAATACATTTCCTTCCATGGCTTATGAAGTGAAGATACACTACTAGAGGGGCTAAGAATTAAAATAGTAAGGACAACAATAATTTCCAAAATTTGGTGCTTCTTTTTATTTTATTTTAGGAAATCCTGGGAACTGACTGTGCAGCAAGAGGCGCTCTCTGCTGTTGCTCGGAAACAGTCATTTCTAATTAGTTCAAGGCAATGCCACCTGGAGTAGAAAAGGCCTTTTTGTGCCAATGTGCCACATTAGATAGATCATATCCTTTCAAAAGCAAGCATGTGCTGAGAGAACATCAAGGATGCTGGGACATTCTATTAACTGTAAGCTTACAATTTTCATTTCTAATTTCCATGTGCCAATAAGTCAATAAATTATTTATTGAATTTTAATATGATCAGAGCACTGGGGTAGCCACTACAGGAAGTAGAAAGTGATCGTTTCCAGTCTTCTTAAGCCCTCTGATAAAAATCTAAAGCTAAAAGCAGTTTGTAACATGACTGAGTGTGACCTTGTTCCTGAGACCAGGCTATTTGGAATCAAAGACTTAATGAATTACAGGCTCAGAGACTTTCTGATCTCACACTTACCCAATTCAGCATTTTCTTCTGCACGTGATATCCTCTAAGCTGGTGGTTCTTAACCTTCCTAATGCTGAAATTCTTTAACACAGTTCCTCATAAATTGTGATGAGCCCCAAATATAAAATAATTTCCATTGCTACTTTACAGCTATAAATTTTTGCTACTGGTTTGAATACTAATGTAAATATCTGTATTTTCCAATGGTGTTGGGCAATACCCGTGAATCATTTGAACTCCCCTAGAGGGTCACAACCCACACTAAGAACCACTGCTTTAAGTTCGATTTAAGTAAATATGATTATATACCTGTACCTACTTAGGAGCAGAGTTCAAGTTATTAACTTTTTGACACTTATCTTTGAGCATCCGTGACATATTTCTTCAAATACCTGATGATTACATCCTTTAAAATGTGCCCTCCACCCAGTTTTATAGAAAATTGAGAATCAGTCTATCTGAAAGTACAGCTATACCACTCTCAGTCATACACCCAAAATATGTTCAATCATACCACAAGGACACTTGCCCAAGTATTTCCATAGCAGCTTCATTTGTAATAGCTAGAACCAGAAAACAACCTGAATGTCTCTCAACAGACAAACAGATAAATAAAATGTGGTACATTTACAGTATGAATAGTACTCAACTGTTTTTTGTTTTGGTTTTGTTTTTGGGTTTTCAAGACAGGGTTTCTCTGTAGCTTTGGAGCTTGTTCTGGAACTACCTCTTGTAGATCAGGCTGGCCTTGAAGTCACAGAGGTCTGCCTGCCTCTACTTCCTGAGTGCTGGGATTAAAGGCATGTACCAGCACCACCCAGCCAACTCAATTATTTAAAACAATGATGTTAGAAAATTTGAAGACAAATGGATAGAACTAGAAAAAAAAAATCCTGAGTGAGGTAACCCTTATCAGAAAAAATACATTGTGATTACTAACCCATAAGTGGGTATTAAACGGAAAGTAACTGATAATCATACTTCGATCCACAGACTCAGAGAGACTAGGTAACAAGGAGGACTTGAAGTGGGGTGATGCATGGATATCCCTGGAAAAGGGAAATAGAAATTTGCTTGGTGGATTGGGGAGAGATGGGCATGGAAACTTGAGGAATTGGGTTGGAAGATGGGAGGAGGGAGGAAGTGCTAAAAAAAAATGACCGGAAAGGGGGTCTTTTTAGAGTCAGGTAGAAACTTCCTTAAGTCTACAAAGATGGCCCCAGCTAAGACTCCTGGTAGCAATGGATGTGTAGCCTGAATTGGTCATTTCCTGTGACTGGATGGGTGACTGCCCCAGTTATCATCAGAGAGCTCTCATTCACTGACTGATGGAAGCAGATTCAGAGACCCATGACCAAACATTGGTCTGAGCTACACGAGTTCTTCTGAGGAGAGTGAGGAGCCAGAGGGTCAGGGGCATCTCAGAAAAAAACCACGAAAACCACCAGCTTGTCTCATAGCACCTTACAGAGTCTGAACCAATAACCAGGGAGCCTGCATGGGACCGAATTAGAGCATCTGCATGTAAGTGACAGTTGTGTAATCTGGTCTATTTGTGGAACTCCCGGCAACGGGAGCAGGGTTGTCCCTGGTGCTTTGGCTGGCTCTTGGATACTTATTTATCATGTTAAATTGCCTCTCCCAGTCTGAATACAGGGGAGCTGCTTTGTCTTATGGCAGCCTGATACACCAAGCTTTCGTGATGCGCATGAGAGTCCTGCCCCTTTCTGAATGAATACCAAGGAGGGATGGATTGAGGGGGGAGGGCAGAGGGCAGGTGTGGGGAGAGAGTCGGAAGAGAGGAGGGAGAAGAGGTTGTGGTTTGTGTTCAGGATTTAAAAATAATTAATTAATTATAAATAAATGAATTAAAAACAACAAACGTGCCACCTGTGTAGTCTGAGTTTCTCTTCCCATTTTATGGATACAGTCGTGCAGTTTCCTTTACTTTTAGTTTACAGTATTTAATCCTTTTATTTACTTACTTTTAAATGTTTTAGCATTAAAATATAATGTTTCTTATTAAAATATAAATGTTTTCTAATTCAAATATTATGTTACTATCCTTCCTTTCTTGCTGTCGGTGTCTCCCAGCTATCCACCATCAAGGACTCAGGCATCACATTCTGTCTTCCGCCTGATTCGTTTCACTTGTGAGGCTTCACGTGAATTTCCTAATTGCTTACTGAGCTTTCTTTTTTCCCCCCAGCTCTATCCATTTTAGATTGTATTATCTTCAGTGTTTCTTTGCATTTATTGAATTCAGTTTCCAAATGTGGAGTTCTCTTCATTATTTCATCCAGGTTTGAATTTGTATTTTCTTGACTATCACTCAAACATTTATTATCATCTTCCCGGAGTTTAATAAAATGTTTGTTGATGTTATTTTTACATTCTTTAATTTTCTGACAGTTTATTATTGTTCCCTTAAGTTATGTGTACTGCTGTTCCTCTAGACAGTTACCATTTGACACTTCTGTAGGATGCATGGGTTTGATGGGAGACACACTATATATTTTGAAAAAATATATTCATTTTTGTTTGGTAATTTGACCTGAGAATATGGAATTATTTCTTTCATTGTGTGTCTGTTATCATAAGCCAGCCTTCCTTAGACTTGGCCAGCAAAGGAGATGTCCAAAATGAGTTTAAAAAGTAAAAATGGTATTGTTTTGTCAAACCTTGGAAAAATAGCTTTCACATCACATGTGAAAATGAGGTCCACAAATGAAGATGGTTTCATGGCTAGGGTGTGTGGGAGTAGGTTTTTGGATTTGCAAATGAGGAAGCTTAAGCAAATAGTGTAGAAAGAAAATAACCTTACTCAAAGGTGGCTTGCACACAAAACGGTTTCAAGGCCAAATTTCTGAAACTAGATGTGAGTTTTAAGATGTATTTAAAAGACTTTTAGATGCTATAGAAAAAGACTATGCTTATAATCAAATAGCTATCTTTATAGCTTACTGATTTTTTTTAACCAAAATGAAATATTCAAAAGTTTATAAAGGTTCTCCATTGTTTATTTTTCTAAGATGTACATTCTGGGTAAAGATTATTTATACGAGATAGTTATGGGAATACACTGAGTTTCAAACATTTTTTTTCTTAGTGGGAAATAAATACACAAGGAATAGATATAGTTTAAAGCCACATAAACACAATTAATGCAATATTTGAGGAGTCCAAATGAAACAACTGAACTAATGAGCAGGATAACACATGTTTGGCAAAGGTTTAATGGTGTCTGTGGCTTGAGATATTACTTAAAGAAGGGGCAAAATGCCAGAGTATACCTTGGTATGACATGGTGAAGTTACATAAATTTATGAAATTTAGGATATTTACTGAATTTAGGCTTATATTTTAAACTAAAGTGAAGGAAAGCCGAAAGACCTTCACACAGTCTCTAAGTATTGGGTAGTTGGCTTCCACAGGGTAAATATTAGTTATTTTTCTCATAGCTGTAAGTCCCTGGTCTCCATCTTTGGAGGCCCCACCCCTGTACCTGCAAAACCTTGGTCTCTCCCCAGAGGAGAGGAAAGGCAGCCAGCCAAAACCGTGACCACTCCCCCAGTCTATTTAAACTGCTCCCCAGAAAGTCCCTTCATGGTCTCTCTTTCCCCTGGTGGTTGCATTCACGGCTTACTGGTTCCCCTCAGGGCCACCCAAGAGCGCAGGAATCCCATTAAACCTGAATATCCCTTAATTCGGCTCTTGTCATTTGGGATTTTTGTGTTCACAGCGAGCTTGTGTTAGGAAAAATTCCTAACAACAGCTATTTCCCAAATTCCTGAGAAAAAGAAATTGTCTTTTCTTGTTATCAGAAAAGACATCAGCCCATCCTCACAGGGAAGACCCCGATGATATATTGAGGCCTTTCCTAGATTATAAGGAAATAAGTACTTGGGAGAAAGGTGGCCTGTGAGCTAAGGTCAGGAGTTGTGAGCTAAGGTCAGGAGTTGTGAGTAGGGACTAAGAGAACCTGCAAGGCTAGCAACAACCTTGACATGGTAATAGATACCACAATCATGTTAATGAAAAGGTTCCTATTGCTAGAGAAGACTGACTCCTATTAATAAGTAAGAACTTTTTTCCAAAGGTCTGAGGGAACACAAGTTGATTGTCTAAATAGTTGAATTCCCTAGGAAAAGGAATTTTTGGGGTGGGGGAAATCTAAGAATAACCTGAATTCCTACTCCTAGAAACTCGATTTGGTCAGTCAGGCCTTATTGCTTAACAGTTCCTCCGTCTCCAAATTGACACCATAATATACATCTAGTATCCACAACATGCACCTCTGAAGGCCACTTCAAACTCATAGCATCACTATTTCTACATAACCACATTGATGAGGTTCAGCCTCCAGGAATTATAGCAAATCATTGTCTGAATGACCAAATGCAATTTGATATGGTATATTATACCCAGTATAGACTTGGTATGCCAAAAAAAGAGAAAGAGAAATATGAGGCTGAAATATCCAAACTGAAACCTATAATAACATGTTTAACTCTATTAATATGACTTTCACAGACCCAGAAAGTCAGTAGTTTTAAGCTATCAAACATTTCATTGTTTTGCATTTCATAGGTTTTACATTAACATTTTAAAATGAGGTTTTATATTTTAAGATTACAAAATTTTCTCTAAATATCAATATTTCTCATCAAATCCTAAGTAATCACATATTTCCCATTTTCACTAAAGCTCATATTTAGTAAACTTCGTAGCGTACTTTTCTACTTTAAGAAGAAAAGAAAAGAAAATTGTCATAAAAATTCATTGAATTGCTTACGTTTTCACTCTGCTTTAGAATGACAGTTAAAAGAATCTCTGAAGAACACAAAGAATATGACATTCTGATCAGAATATGTACTGGACATATAATGCTGCTCTTTTTATTCTGTCTGAATATCATGTTTTCTTCTTGAGGAAAAGAGACTATGTGGCTGATCTATTTAATCTTCATATTAAGCACCTTGATAGCATCCTCTTGAATATTTCATGTGGTTGTACTGATAAAGAAGGTAAAACTTTATGCAAATTTTGGCACAATCTGGTTCAACAGAGCTATAAAATAAGAATAAAACAATAGAGAGTTTGGGACCTCAAAGATTCCATTGCTCCTATGAAGATAACCCAGGCAATTCAATCAGGACTGGGGACTTTCTGTTATCTACAGTGATAGTCTACCCTTGTCCTGCTCTTAGACCAGTTCTTTGCCCTGTGGTTGATATCTACCCTGAAAGAAATATGGAACTTTACTATAAGTCTGTTTCAAAAACTATGTTCCAGAGACTGCCAGATAATAAATAAACTAAATGCTAGAATAACAAGCTCAGGCTTGGAACATCAAAATAAAGATAATTGTGTATATCAAACACTCTTACAACAAATCATTTGTAATAAATGTATTATAATAGACAGACAGTCTCAATTGTTTTTGCAATATAATCTTCACTCAAAAAAATTTTAGTCTTGCCAGGCGGTGGTGGCACACGCCTTTAATCCCAGCACTCAGGAGGCAGAGGCAGGCGGATCTCTGTGAGTTTGAGACCAGCCTGGTCTACAAGAGCTAGTTCCAGGACAGGCTCCAAAACCACAGAGAAACCCTGTCTCGAAAAACCAAAAAAAAAAAAAAAAATTTTAGTCTTGTGGCAGTTTGAATGTAATTGGACCTCATAAACACAAACGGAGTGGCTTATTAGGAGGTGTGGCTTTGTTGGAGAAGGTATGGTCTTCTATGGAGACAGGCTTTGAAGTTTAATATATGCTCAAGTCACATCCAGTGTTACATACCACTTCCTGTTGCCTGCGTAAGATGTAAAACTCTGAGCTACTTCTCCAGCACCATGTCTACCTGAATGCCACCATTTCCCACTATGACAATAATAGACTAAACTTCTGAAATTATAAACTGCCACAACTAAATGTGTTTCCTTTATAACAGTTGCCATTGTCATGGTGCCTTTGCCTACACACTAGAAGCCCTAACTAAGATAGAAGTTGGTACCAGATACTGAGGCATTGCTGTGATAGGCCTGACCATGTTTTTGCTTGGAAAATTTGGACATTGGTACTTTGGATTATGAAAGAAGTGGAATGCTTTAAGCATTACTTAATGGGCCATACCAGTAGAAGCATGGAAGACAGTGGTGTAAAGAGTGATTTGAGCTGTAGAAACCTTACACAAGTGGTTTCAGAGGAGAATTCTAGTATGGTGCCTAGAAATCATTCCTGTGATATTTTGGTGAAGAATATGGCTGCTTTTTACCCTTGTCCAAAAAGTTTGCCAGAGGTTAAAATGAAGAGGTTTGGATTAATTTCCTTGTCAGGAAAAAAAATCTCAAGACAGTCTAGTATAGACTCTATTATGTGGTTACTAGTGTTCACTCTAAGGAAGATGTATAATGACAAGGAGCAAGAAGACACAGCAGCAAGTAGAATGGAGCTAAATCATATATTTAAGGAAATAAACAGATTAAGAAGCAGAATAAAGGTAAAGAGTATGGTGAACTGAGGGCAAAATCCCACCCAGCTAAATTTCCAAATTGTGGAAAGCAATAATTAAAAAAAAAAACAAAAAGATTAGGACAGGGTGGTGGCGGCACACACCTTCAATCCCAGTATTCAGGAGGCAGAAGCAGATAGATCTCTGTGAATTCGAGGCCAGTCTGGTCTACAAGAGCTAGTTCCCGGACAGGTTCCAAAGCTACAGAGAAACCCTGTCTTTAAAAAAAGAAAAGATCAAAGCAGGGTATGTTAGTTAATGTCTTTAATCCCAGCACTTGGAAGGCGGAGGCTAGTGAATCACAGAGTATGAGGATAGCCTAATCTACAGAGCAAGTTCCAGAGAAGCCAAGCTTAGGCTAAGGCTTTTAAACAAGGAAACTGTTGAAAACAGAAAGCTGGTGAAGATATCATTGAACAAGGGGGCATGTTCCAGCCTCAACAAGCAACAGAACTTGGCAGGTTTGGTCATGTGGTTTTGGTTTTAAAGTCAAGGATAGATAAAATGAACTATGGAATTTGTCTCTGCAACGAAGGAAAGCTGCTGAGGCCAGGTGTGTGTTGTGGTTGTCCCTGAAGGGACGCCTAGACAGGCCATTGTGTGAAGCTGTAAAGTTGAAGCCTGGATTGCCTTGGAGATTCCCAAGATGTTGGAGATGCCACAATCATAAGATACCCAACAGGGAAAGTTGATAACATAGAGTAGAACCAGTTCAAGAGAAAGAAATGTATTGCATCAAAAAAGTTGATAGGTATTGGAGATATGAAGAGCACTTTGACATCAGATATATTCAGTGTTTGGAGTTTGCTTAGCTGGTTTTTGGTCTTCCCTTGGTCCAGTACTTCTTCACTATGTTTGGAATGGTAATGTTTATCCTGTGTCATTGCATGTTAGAAGTATGCAATTAGATTTTTGATTTAGATTTTAGAGGGATTACACTTAAGAGATTTTATGAAGTTTGAAGAGACTTTGGACTTTAAAATATTGGGAATTTTTGAAGTTGTTTTGAAAGCATTTTTACATTGTTATGGATACAAGAGTTTAGAGGCCAGGGAGTGGAGTATGGTGGTTTGAAAGAAAATGGCCCCCAAAGGAAGTGATACTATTAGGACTTGTCACCTTGTCAGAGTAGGTATGGTGTTTTTGGAGGAAGTGTACCACTCTGAAGGTAGATTTGCAAGTCAAAATATAAGACACTCAGTTACTTCTTCAGCACCACGTCTTGCTGCATGCCACTGTGTAGTACAATGATGATAATGGAATAAATCTCTGAACTTATAAGCAAACCATCACAATTACATGTTTTTCCTCTATAGGAGTTGCTGTGGTCATGGTGTCTTGACACAGCAATAGAAACCCTAACCAAGACAGTCTTTGAAATGAGTTAAACACATACCATGTTTTCCCAGGAAAACCATGAATTTTTGTAGAATTTATTTGTTGTTTAGAGATAGTGAAGCTAAGGACTTAGAAATTTTCATTTAAAAGTTAAAAATTAAAAATTATATGCTGGTGATGTAGCTTAATGATAGAACATATCTTACATCAATGAGGAGCTGGACTCAATATTCAGCCCTCATGTGTGTCTGTCTCTGTGTGTCTGTGTGTCTATGTGTTTTTGTGCATATATATATATGTGTGTGTGTGTGTGTGAGAACATGTGTGTTCCTGTGTTTTCTTAGATGAACATGATATCATTATTGAATATTTATATCTTTGTTTATCTTTTAGCAGACCACAATCATATTCTTAAGATGAGACTTTCTCTCCTTTCTCAAGTCATATTTTCTAGAAATAATTCATTATGATTAGAATTAGACTGAGCTTATTCTTTGTTTAGCTGTAAAAAATAGATACTTTTTCCTGCAGAGTAACCTCAGTAAAATAATTAAATATTTATTTAGTTGTACCATGAACATAGGCAGTATTACGTAAAATATACAAGAATATTGAATACAGAAATGTGAGACTCAATATATATTGAGTCTCTCTCTCTCTCACACACACACACACACACCTATATATATATGCACAAAAACAAGTTTAAGTATTAAAAAGAAATTACTGGAATTAACTAAGCTATTATGCTAAAATATAATATTTTTGATAAACAGGTATACAGGTAACATCTTTGATATATGCAATTAGGCTAGATTTAAGTATCTGGCTACAGAAGAAAATAATTACCCAAAGCTTTCAAGATTTAAGGTGATAGAAGGCTCTATTTCCTTAAGGTTAGTGATAACATATGACTAAAGGCAACAAGTAAGGGAATTTCCTGAAGGAAAATAATTATTAATTATTTGATAATAATAAAGAATAATTCATTTTCATTCAATAAATCATAGAAGTTAAGGCAGGTGAACATATTAAGTTCTGCAAAGCATACAAAATTAATTGGCATATTTTTGAAAATAAGATAAGGTTCTCTTGAACCTCTTCTTTCAAGAAAAATACAATTTACCTCTCAAGGATTCAGTTACTGTATCTCCAAATATAAAGCAAATATTTGTGCAGAAAGAAATATAATATACAGATTTTTTTTCTGAACACTCCTTTTGAAGCAGAAGTAAATAGTCATCAATGATGTTATGTAGTATATAAATGATCATGAATCTCCTGAAGATTTTTACCATTTAACATTACCTTTATCTCATGTATTGAAAATGAAATTAAATCATGTGGTAAACATACTGAAAATGATTTTCCATGTATATCTACTTCTTATGTACAATTATAATCTACTTCCTTTTTAAGCAAATGGTGAGATAGTCATTTCAGGGTAGAAATTTAGTAGAACTAGACAATTTATTATCTTTTCAAAATTTTCATCTTTTATATGCCTGTGAAATAGATAACACTGATTTTTATAAGAAGAAAACATATGCACTGTAATCAGCATTTCCTCATGATGTACTAAGCCAAATAAATTGAAGACAACATTGGCAGTGTATAAATTATGTTCAGTAAATCTTATCTTTTAAGTGGTGGAATTTAAAATATTAGATTATTATCTCAGCCCATATTGAATAGCTGCAACTTTCATTAAGCATTATATATTTAAATGTCCAAAACAATAGATAAATCCAAAAATGCTTGAATTTTTCTATAAAGTGACAACAAAGACTAAGACCTGATTACACAAAAGACAAATTATGTTGTTAGTTGAGAGTGTATAAATATTTGATAAAATTATGATAAACCTTAAGGCAAGGAAAAAAATTAATGAGGCTCGTGCTTAGAAGATTCCAGTGGAGGAATTAGGTTTCTATAAATAATCAAGGATGAGTGAAAGCAAACAAATTGGTGTTACAAAGTAACAAAACAACAACAACAACAAAAGCAACAGGAAAATGGAATAGAGAAAACTATTTACCAAATGGAACATTTTGATGCTTATCTGATAGATCTCAGAGAAAAGGGAAGAAGATAAAAGAGATAAGAGGAGAAAAGGAAAAAAGAAAAGAGGAGAGAAGAAAAGTAGATTGCAAGAAAAATGAGAAAGTAGAGGTTCTAGCTGATGTGTTTGTGTGCCAAGATGAAAAGGGGTCAATTGTGCTGGCTAGTTTTATGTCAGCTTAACAGAAGCAACAGTCACATGAAATGAGAGAACCTTATTTAAAAAAAAAAATGCCTCTGTAAGATTAGTCTGGAGAAAAATCTGTACGCCATTTTCTAAATAAGGAATTGATGTGGAAAGAACAACCTATTGAGCATGTTGTCTCTCCTAGCCAGGTAGTAATGGGCTGTAAAAAAAGACAAAGAGGGCAAAACATGAAGAGCGATAACCACTCCCCAGTGGTTTTTGCATAAGCACCTGCCTCTAGGTTCCTGCCCTGTTTGAGTCCTCAACCTCCTTAGCGATCAGGGAAATGCAAATCAAAACAACTTTGAGATATCATCTTACACCTGTCAGAACGGCTAAAATCAAAAACACCAATGATAGCCTTTGCTGGAGAGGTTTTAGAGGAAGGGGTACCCTCATCCATTGCTGGTGGGAATGCAAACTTGTGCAACCACTTTGGAAAGCAGTGTAGTGGTTTCAGGATCAACCTACCCCAGGACCCAGCAATACCACTCTTGGGAATATACCGAAGAGATGCCCTATCATATTACAAAAGCATTTGTTCAACTATGTTCATAGCAGCATTATTTGTAATAGCCAGAACCTGAAAACAACCTAGATGTCCTTCAATGGAAGAATGAAGAAAGTGTGGAATATATACACATTAGAGTACTACTCAGCGGTAAAAAACAATGACTTCTTGAATTTTGTATGCAAATGGATGGAAATAGAAAACACTATCCTGAGTGAGGTGTCCCAGACCCCAAAAGATGAACATGGGATGTACTCACTCATAATTGGTTTCTAGTCATAAATAAACCACATTGAGTCTATAATTTGTGATCCTAAAGAAGCTAAATAAGAAGGTGAACAAAGAAAAACATATAGTTATCCTCCTGGATTTGGGAAGTAGACAAGATTGCCGATCAAAAAATTGGGATCTTGGGGGTGGGGTGGGATAGGGGTAAGGGGCGATGGGGAGAGAAAAGTGAGAAGGGGAGGATGGGGGGAACTTGGGGAATTGGGATGGTTGGGATAAAGGAAGGATGGATATGGGAGCAGGGAAGCATATATCCTAACTAAGGGAGCCATCTTAGAGTTGGCAAGAGACTTGAACCTAGAGGGGCTCCCAGGTGCCCAGGGGGATGTCCCCAGTTAGTTCCTTGGGCAGCTGAGGATAGGGAACCTGAAATGGCCCTATCCTATAGCCATACTGATGAATATCTTGCATATCACCATAGAACCTTCATCTGGCAATGGATGGAGATAGAGACAGAGACCCACATTGGAGCACCGGAATGAGCTCCCAAGGTCCCAATGAGGAGCAGAAGGAGGGAGAACATGAGCAAGGAAGTCAGGACCGCGAGGGGTGCATCCACCCACTGAGAAAGAGGGACTGATCTATTGGGAACTCACCAAGGCCAGCTGGACTGGAACTGAAAAAGCATTGAATAAAACCGGCCTCTCTGAACACAGCGGACAATGAGGGCTGCTGAGAAGCCAAGGACAATGGCACTGGGTTTTGATCCAACTTCATGTTCTGGCTTTGTGGGAGCCTAGCCTGTTTGGATGCTCACCTTCCTAGACCTAGATGGAGCGGGGAGGACCTTGGACTTTCCACAGTGCAGGGAACCCTGACTGCTCTTCGGACTGGAGAGGGAGGGGGAAAGGAGTGGGGGGGAGGGGGAGAGGAGTGGGAGGAGGGAGAGGGAAATGGGAGGCTGGGAGGAGGCGGAAATTTTTTTTTTTTTCAATAAAAAAAAGCTAAAAACATAGTGAAAATTTAGTGTATTCATGTATGGAATTTTCAAATAAAATTTAAAAATACATTTTAAAGAAAAAGAAGCTTGACCACGAATGATGTTTGGCAGTCAAACAACATATACTAGAAGTATAAGAAGACAGTGCCTTGAACCCTTATAAAGTTACATTGTAGGTAACGAACCCAACATAGCAAATGAGTTGTGATGACCACTATGATTGCAGATGCATTGCAAACCATCCTTGATTGCTTCCTGTAAACTTATCATACATAATAAAATTAAAAGCTGAATTTAGAAGACAATGTGTCTGCTACTAAAAACAAATGTGGAGCGATATAAATACTGGTCACCTAAAACAGTTAAAAATGAAAGCAAAAATCATGGACCAACATTTATGTGAAAAAGTATAATATGTAAGAGTCTAAGAAAGGAAACTTTTTAAACATTTGTCTCATCTTGCTGGAGAGGAAAATAGAATAAGGAAGTTGTGTGATCTCAATCAAAATGACAAAAAAGAGCTATATCTTTTTTCTTTTGAAGATGTATTTATTTTGAATTATGTTTATTTTGATATGTGTATGTACGTATATATAGAGAGATGTTCATAGATGCCAAAGGAGGTCATTGGATTCCAAAAACTAGAGTTGATGATTGTGAGTTGACAACTTGGGTGGTGAGAATTGAACTTGAGTCCTTTGTAACAAAAATACCTTTTCAAAGTTATTATTAACCTATCTCTATTTTTATAGCCTTTGAAATAACAGAAGATTTTTTAAAGAAATAAAACATTAATATTTCTGGAAAGAGGGTGTAATAGGTGGTCAAAATGTAGAGGCACAGCTCTGTCTTAGACACCAGGTGTTTTTGTCAGGGTTTCTATTTCTGGGATGAAATACCATGATAAAAATCAAGAAGAGGTTATTTTGTGTACAGTTCCACATTACTGTTTATCAACAGAAATCATTGAAGGACTCAAACAGGGCAGGAACCTAGAGGCAGGTGCTTATGCAAAAACCACTGGGGAGTGGTTATTGCTCTTCATGTCTTGTCCTCTTTGTCTTTTTTTACAGCCCATTACTACCTGACTAGGAGAGACAACATGCTCAATAGGTTGGTCCTTCCACATCAATTCCTTATTTAGAAAATGGCATACAGGTTTTTCTTCAGACTAATCTTACAGAGGCATTTTTTTTTTTTTTTTTTTTTGGTTTTTCGAGACAGGGTTTCTCTGTGGTTTTGGAGCCTGTCCTGGAACTAGCTCTTGTAGACCAGGCTGGTCTCGAACTCACAGAGATCCGCCTGCCTCTGCCTCCCAAGTGCTGGGATTAAAGGCGTGCGCCACCACCGCCCGGCGAGGCATTTTTTTTTAAAATAAGGTTCTCTCATTTCATGTGACTGTTGTTTCTGTTAAGCTGACATAAAACTAGCCAGCACAATTGACCCCTTTTCATCTTGGCACACAAACACATCAACTAGAACCTCTACTTTCTCATTTCTCTCCAAGATGGGAAGTTAATATTAAAATCACAACATAAAACATAAATACTTTCAAAGGTTCCCCAGACTTTAAATTTTCAATATCTTTAAAATATTCAAAGGTTCTCTGAATTTCAATGTCTTTGGAAAATTCAAAAGTCTCTTAATTGCAGGCTTCTATAAAATCAAAATTATGATAAATATTTTCTTATTTTAGGAGACAAGAACCAGGGCACAGGGGCAATCAGAACAAAGCAAAACCAACCCCCAACAGGATAAATAGCAGTGCACAATATCTGGGAATATTCTGGGATTCTTCAAAAATATTAGGTCACTTATCTGACTCCATCCTATGCAGCATACATGCTCGCCTAATCTCAGGCCACCTCTACTCACCATAGCTTGATGGTCATGGGATGGTATGGAATCTTCAAAATGCTGAAATCTCGTGCTGCCACTGAACTGCACTTTCATCAAGAGCCTCTCTTGGGCTCTCTTCATGGTGCCAATCCTCAACTTCCCTCAATAACACCTTCAGCTCAGCACATTCAGCTGCCAATGAGTCTTTATTGGACCAGCATCTTTCCTGTCCTCCTAGTGTGTTGACTTAACTGCTATCCACGACCCTTTGCATGGGAGGAATCAGTAATACTCTTATAGGTAATGTATCCATCCTCCTTGAACAGGAGCAGCTTTCTGTTTTTAGGTTAAAACCAATGGGACACAAAAGCAAACATCAAAAGAGTTACAGAGAAACCTAAGTTTCGCGGGACACATTATCATAGTTGATAAAATAGGAATAGAAATACTCTTAGCAAGTAATGAAAGAACCATGACTCTCCTCTGACTTCTCTTGCCAGTTCTTATCCAAAGGGAACACATTTGCTATTCTCGCTAACAGAGAAATATCTTCAATGGTCAGCCTTTGACTCTTTGTCACTTTAGTGTTCATATGTCAATTGACTGTGACTCTCTTCCTTATGATGGTCTGTGACAGATGTGACTTTCATATCCCATCTAGTTATCTATTTCTCACAAGCTCTAGAATGGTAAGAGGTAAAATGATAAATCGACTTCCTAGTTTCCATGGTGTCACATTCATTTTGAGAGAAGCGAATGGGTATAATAGAACTTAAAAATTGATAGATTCATAGTGTAACTTCAAATATATTGTTTTCCCGTGACATTGCAAGTTAAAAGATTGAAAAGAAGTTAAATAAGTGTCTGTCAATATCTTTCAAGGTGTTACCAACAAACCATCTCAGGAGTACAGTAGATGCAGGAGAACCTCAAAACTTCATGTTCCTCACTTCTGCTACATCTCCTGTTATCTGTTCTCATCACATCATGAATAATTTCAAGGATCTTTATTTGATTGTCACATTCTTAACCTTTCAACAGACATGCCACTTCCTTGAGATAATATCCGATATAGCCTACTAGTGAGCCTATTATTTGTACATCTGTAAGGATTCATTTCTAACCATGAAATTTTCAATCATATTTGTATCTTATTGATGAAGGGTAGACCTTGGAGGCAAAATAGATCAAATCATCAAATATGTCTGATCACAAATAAGCTAGGGAAACCTAAGAGACTTTACCATTTTATCCACTAGCTTTTGGGGTTTTTGTTTTGTTTTGTTTTTGTTTTCATGCACTGAAGATCTTATTAAAATCTACAAGGTGATGGGAGACATTTCACATTCAAATCATAATACAAATTTTCATATGTCATTATTTCTGAGTTTGCTAGTGAACAAATTAGCATAAACCCACCTCATTTAAGAGAAAAAAAGGGGTTAGTTAATAATATGCAAGTTTTAAGAGGCAGAAATTTGAATAATATAGATGATGAAGAACAAAGGAAAATATAAAATCAGCTGTCAAGTGACATCTTTTTGTCCTATTTTACTTTTCCTCTGCGAAAATTAAGTAATTTATTAGGTGATTATCTTAGGATAAAAATGATCAGATACAATGATAATTATGAGTTCATATTTCTGTAACTGTCATGATTTAGCAATGTTTTCTTCTATTGAGAATATCAATTTCCTTGGCTTCTTTCTTTGACCCCAGAATGGCAATGGTCAGTAAACACATGTTGAATAAATAAATGGTTGTTTCACTTGGAGTATTAGCTCTGTACAGCTTGTATTGAAAATAGCAATTAGCTTGATTCATGGCATTACAATGAATCTCAACTAGACCAATTTTCTCCATCGCAATTATAGGTCCCAGAGTAAACACACCGCTCCTAAGACATTCCTCTTATTCTTAAGGGGAAACAGTCCTTGTGTTTTCCTTGCTTCTATCATAAAGGCAGAAATGGAGAACCAAAGAAAGAAATGTTTACCATTTTCTGAAATGGTAATTGTGCACTACATTGGAAGAACTGTCTCTTTTTATGAAAGGTGTCTACTACATTGAAAGTATTATAAGGAGACATCGAAGCAGAAGGTTTAAGTTGCATCAAATAAATGAATATGTATATATTATATTTACAAAATTTCATTGATTCTAAGAAACCTTAAAATTTTTTGAGAAAAACATCAAGGGAACATGTAGTGAGGGCTGCGGGCTGTGTTCCTGCCACCCCAGTTCCTGGTCGCCTGGCTAGCTTATGCCCCAAAATAACGACACACAAACTGTATTCTTTTAAACACTGCTTGGCCCATTAGCTCTAGCACTTACTGGCTAATTCTCATATCCCGATCAACCCATCTCTAATAATCTGTGTAGCACTAGTCTTACCGGGAAAGATTCAGCATGTCTGACCTGGCGGCTTGCTTCATCATGTCTGCTCTAGAGAGGAGTGGCATCGCGTCTGCCCCAGAGAGGAGAGGAAATGGCATCTGAGCTCACTTCCTCTTCCTCCCCGCATTCTGTTCTGTTTACTCCACCCACCTATGTTCTAACCTATGAGGGCCAAGCAGTTTCTTTATTTTTTAACCAATGACCTTCCTCCATCAGGAACAAACACTAGTGTACAAAATTAATGATGTTGACCTCAGCGATGGCTGCTACGATGGCTGTGGGCCACAGATGGAGACCACGTAATGTCTGTATACATAGCAATGTTATAAGGAAGAATTAGCTTAGCCATTTGGGTACCAACCTAAATTAAACTATAAATTCAAGACTTCTGTGAGGAAAATATTTTTGATGGCTGTGACTCAAAATGAACAATGAAAATCAGTTCTCCAGGTACCTCAGATTAGCACACATATATCCAGTTGTTTTTTCACTCTAGTCCTCAAGAATAACTGGACTTTGATAAAGATTTACTAATCTCGGAAAAGAAGGGATTGATCATTTCATTCTGACCTATGTTTCAATATTCCTGTCAGAGCTTTTCAGAAAGAAGACAGGCTTTGCTTTTGTGCTTTGATTTTCAATGAATTGTTTTTGTTTTTGAATTTTTATAAAACCATTTTTGTCAGAAAATTCTTTTGCACTGATACAATTGTCAAAAGGTCAAAGTATTTGTATAGACAGAGGTAAATTATTTGAAGAATTATCAATTTAAAAAAACTTAATTTCAGCAAAATTTAAATTTTTACAGCTTGTACATGCTTGTAATATGTTCTGGAAGAAGAAGAAAACACTAATGGAATCTCTTATTGGAGATTATCATTCCAATTTGAGGATATATTCAATGAATTCATGCTGGAATTAATTTGCTTTGTTGCAAAGATTACTACCAGTTTGCCAACTCCTTTCCTCAACTTTAACAATCATATAGAATTTTGAACTTGTAGCACCATTAATAGTCATGCTCTTCAATATAGTGTTTTAAGGAAAAAGAAAAGCACAAAAATAATTTTATTTCTTTTCAATTCAAATACTCAATATTATACCTTTATTAATCAGATATATAATAAATTCTCAGAGTAAACCAGCCAAAGAAAATTGGAATTTGAAAGTAAGTATAAAGTATGTAAACCTAACACAGCTATTTCTAAAAAGTTTGAAAGTATGTTAACACTTGAACTCTTTCTATAAAATAAGCGAACTTACATTTTTATGGCTATTTAATATTTACTCTAAAACTAATATGCTCTTTTCATGTAATAAGAATATGATTATGTAATAATACATAAGAAACTATTAAAAGAAGAAAGTAGAACATAGTATTTAAAATTAATATCAATGCATAGAATAATAAAAATTCATAATATAAATAGTTTAAGTGGAGTATTTTACATCTAATTCTGTGAAAAAATGTGGCAGAATATGTATACTGCTATTATTCTTAGAAAATACAATTAAAAATTGCACATTGTTAACTAAATCTTGACCATGAATTGTAAGAATATTACAATGAAACTGATGTATTACAGACATACTTTTAAAATTAATTGCAGTATTCAAATATGATTGAAGCTAATATTCAAATATGATTGAAGCTTTTGAAACTCTAGACACTTGCAGACTGAAAGTAATTCAAAATCTGGATAATACACAAAAATTCTTTATTTTTAGTCCATATCAGAAATTGTTCTTTATCAGGGAAATGATTCAAAATAGTGCATCATTAAATTTCAGTACATCTTTGTAGCCTAATGTTGCCTTGACTTAAAACAAATACTCAGAAAAGTATATAAGGAATTTGCACATGCAACATGTTGAGGGAAAGAGGTGAGGGCAGAGATTTCCAGGAAAACAAACTTTTCTTTTCACAGTGCTAAATCACCAGCCTCAGCTTTCCGACACAAAAAGTCACACACAACCCACATGGGTCAGCTTCCTGTAGGCCTCACTTCTTTCAAAGGCTTGGAGTTGAGTTTATTTGGGCTGAGAGTTGCAATGTCAAAAAACCCAACAAACAAATGAACAAGCAAAAAACAAAACAGCAATAAAAGTCTACTCTTTAAACCACCTGCTAGACAAATGAATTATTATACATAAAATCTAGAAGTCAATCAATCTTGACAGAACAAACTATCTGCCTTTGTTGATCATGTAAGTTAGCACAGAAATTGATTGTACAATATGGTGCATCCTGTATTATTTTTCATAGTTGCCTAAAAAAAGGCATGCTCTCGTTTCCAGGCTTACTAATTCAGTTTGTTGCCTACATCTCTGCAGTGCATGATTTTTGTGTGTTACACATGAGTTATGTGGTTTTGTTCTGGAACGCCTTGCCCATTTGTAAAATGAATAATATAGAAAATCAATTTTTTGCTTGTTTATTCAACTGAAAGTCTTTTCAAAAGATAGATAATTTTTAATTTAAATATTTGTCTCTATGTAGTAATCCTCTTATACTTAATTTTCCTGTAATTGTTGTATGATTAATACTATAATTAATTGATATGCATGCACATCAGAGAATATCAAATTAATATAAGGCAACAACAGCTTCCGTATCAGAAATGTAAGTTTATATGATAACTTTAATAGAAACTGTGGAAACTGTGCCTTGTTAGGTGTATTCTGCAACTTTTTTTTTACTTAATAAATAGGAATCACCACTTTCTAGTCAAATTTATCTCTAAAATTTAATGATTCAGAAATATTTTCATATTATGAACTAAATAGTTCTCAATAGGCATATTGTGTTCATACATATTTGTAAATAATTTGATTAGTTTATTGATACTGTAAAATTAAAACAAATATTTGCCTTGCACTTTTGTCAGTTGAATTTTCTTGATTTTATCATTAGACTACTAAAATTAATATAAAAAGGTATATAGACATACGTTAAAACAATCTGCTGTTCAGTTTTTTTCTACATATTTTCACTGTGATGGTAGCTATATTAACCACATTACTTTTTTTAATAATTCTTATATAATAACATGTAAATCTAAATTTAAAACTGTTATAATGTTATTCTTTTCTGTTTTTTTATTTATTTTTTAAAAAAACTATCTTTTCTCATTTTATAGGCAAAATCCATTTTTCACTCTTTCCACCTTCCCTCCCATCCCTATCCACTCCTCAGAGAGGGTAAACCTTGCCATGGGGATTCTACAAAGTCTAGCACATTGCTTTAAGGCAAGACCAAGGCCCTCCCCCCTATATCTAAACTGAGCAAGGCAACCCTCCAGAGAGAATGTGGGCCATAAAGCCAGAGCAAGAAGTAGGGGTAAATCCTGGTCTCAGTGCCAGAGGCCCCACAGAATACTACTGTCATGCACATTCAGAGGACCTAGTTTGGTTCTATGCTGGTTCCCTCACTGTCAGGCCAAATTTGGAAGGCTTTCATTAGCTCAGGTAAGCTGTTACAGTGGGTATCCCCATCGTGGTCTTGACCTCTTTGCTTATATTCTCACTCCTCCCTCTCTTCAACTGGACTTTGGGAGCTCAGTCTAAAGTTCCACTGTGGTTTTCTGCATCTGATTCCATCAGATGTAGGTTCCATGATGACATTTAAGGTAGTCGTGGGTGGTCCTTGGACTTCCCACAGGACAGGGAACCCTGATTGCTCTTTGGGCTGACGAGGGAGGGAAACTTGATCGGAGGAGGGGGAGGGAAATGGGCGGTGGTGGCGGGGAAGAGGCAGAAATCTTAAATAAATAAATAAATAAATAAATAAATAAATAAATAAATAAATAAATAAAGTCATAAATCTGACTACAGGGCAAAGCCAGTTCAGGAACACTCTCCACTATTGCTTAGCTGGGGCCAACCTTGTGGATTCCTGGAATTTCTCTAGTGCCAGATTTCTTGTTAGCCCCATAATGGCTCCATTTATCAAAACCTTGTTCTCTATCTCTGCCCTTCCCCCATCTCGATCATCCCATTCCTGCTAGTTCTCCTCCCCCTCCCCTTCTTCCTTTCTTCTCTACTTCCACCTTCCCTTCTCCCCTATCCTCAAGCACCCAATTTTCTCAGGAAATTTCATCTATTTCCCCTTCCCAATGGGATCTACGTATGTTTGTTTTCTTAATATTGTAATACTCTGTATTTTGCTTACAAACAGAAATAATATCATTCGTTAAAGGGAAACAATAAATTTTATGATTTTATAATAAAACCTATTCATTCTGTTTCAAATTTATATCAGTAATAAATTATAACAATAAAGAGAAGCCAGCTTAGCATTTGTATGTCATGTTTTAATTCAAAGCTACAGTTACAGCAATCCTCAACACACAGACATAATTTTTGTCTCATAGCTTGTGCATCAGCCAACCCTGATGAATTTCTTGACCTTCATCCACCCTTACTTTCCCAACCCTCCAGGCCTTGCTTATGTCAAACAGTATGTACACTTGTCAAGCCTGGTAAATGCCCAAATACAGGCTCACCGATTCTATCCTCACACTCCCAAGGACAATTGTCAGCAAACTTGCTTATGTCAACTGAAGCAGATCTAGCTGTTTTCCACGGTAGTGTGATATATTGTTTATCAGTCTCCCAATCCTAAATAAGCAATGAGGATCTGAAAAATTGACCTACCAATTCTACATACCTAACCTGAAATCAGTGAAGCTTGATCAACAACAAAACAAAAATCAAAGTTCAACTCAACTGCACAGCATAGAATCGCACATCAGGCCATCAATAAAAGTACACATGTTTGGCTAATGGTGCAAGATTATAAACTGTATGAAACATCACCCCCTTCAAACAAACAAAACAAATCTCAACAAAAATATTATTCTTATAGAAGTTCGTTTAATAATAATTATCTAGATTAACCCCAGGAAACAGAATTTAAAAGAACAATCAGAAATGTCTTTAAAAGATTTATGATGTTTAAGGAACATGTGAGCAAATATTTCATTAAGCTTTAAAGAGGATAGGAATAACTTAGTGAATCCAAGAAAACATGAATACATGGTTGAAAAAATGAAAAACATATTCATAATATTAAATTAAGTAAGAAAAATAAGTACTGAAGAAAACTCAAACTGAAATGGATAAAAAATTTGAAAAATTTAACAACACAGTAGTAAAATTTGAATAAAGATTTATCAGTAGAATAGATCAAGTAGAAAACGAAATACTAGAACTTGTACATAAAATTGCAATATTAATAGCAAAATTAAACATACACAAGAAATATATAAAACTACATAAAAGCACAAAAATAAAATATGTATGAATTATAATCAAAAAGGAAAAGAATCTCAGGTGAATTGCATAGAGCTGATATTAAATAGGGTCATAGAAGAAAACACACACACCCAAATTAAGGAAAGGTTTACCAATCCAAATACAAGCAGCATGCAGAACAACAGAAAATATCAGAAACTATAAGAGATTTCTTATAAAGATCAAAAATAAATATAGAGACCAAAAAAAGGGGCCAGAGTTGTAAAAGGTAAAACACAAGTCACAGAGAGATAAAACCCTTCAAAATAACAACTAACTTCTCAAATTGAAACTTTACTTGACAGAATAGCCTAAATAATATATTCCAAGTTCAAATACACACACACACACACACACACACACACACACACACACACACACACACCATTCACACAAAATTTAAACAGTGATTTTTTTTTCCCATAAAGACTATCACCTATAGTTGAAGGAGAACAGAAAGATTCCCCTCTGTATTCTGTGAATATCATTGGTTAATAAAGACACTGTCTTGGGCCAATGCAGAGCAGAATAGAGGTAAGTGGGGAAAACTAAACTGAATGCTTGGGAAAAGAAAGCAGAGTCAGGAGATGCCATGAAGCCACCAGAATGGAAAGACATGAGCCGCTAGCTGAAATCTTGCTGGTAGGCCATGAGAATCATGGTAAAATATAAAATAATAGAAATTACTTAATTTAATATGTAAGAGTTTGCTAGGAATATGTTAGAGTCAATGATCAAGCAGTGTTTTAAATAATATAGATTTTGTGTGATTATTTCTGGAGTCTGGGTGGCCAGGAAATGAATAAGCATTTTTTTTTTTACAACAAGGACACTTCATTCTGGGCAAGGAAATATTAAATAAGAAGATATTACTATTAAAAACATATACACATGAATTCTGGTATAGCCAATTTTATAAAAACTATGTCAATCGTGGAATATGTCCCTTAAGTTGTTGATCATAGAAATACAATAGACTCTAAAACATATTTGACTACTGTAATTACCATTAAAAGTAAGATTCTACTGATGAAGATACCACCCAGTTCAGACTTTGGACTTGGGGGAATCTATCTTCAATTACAGAAAGCCTTCTGCTTGGCACATGTCTTCCCTTGTATTAGAACATGCTTTGCCTAGTATCAAGGGAGACAAGCAATTAGCAGTCCTATCCAGTTACGAAGGCTATGAGTCTAAACAATGATAAGTATGGAAGGATATCCCTAATGACTCAATACTGGCAGTTTTATCTTGCAGGAAACCAACAGCTATGTAATTGGGCTTAAGGCCTGATTAATGTGAGAGAATTTATGCTAAAACTCTACACATAGCCAACTATTGAAGTAATCATAGACTCTAGAGAAAAAAATACTAATGCCATTTCCTTAAAAAGTATATTTTCTAATTGTTTTATAAAAAACTTATGCTTATATCAACAGATGAATTTACCTATCACCCTTCAACAAAAAAGGCTGTTACAGAAACCAACAACGGGTCAAAATGTAGAAAATATGTTACTACAGCAGGTTCAGTCTCAATTGATACATATTTAACAACATCTATACCTATGGCACAGGGAAAATGATGGAAGAGTTGAGAGGAAGATCGTATTAAACAATGGCTGCTGCTAGATACTCTCCTTTAGACTTGATGGGAAATGCAACTGTGAAACCTTAACAATATTGTTGCCTAATCAATACTTACATAACAAGAGCATTAGATGGCATGTCAATGTAAAAAAATTGTATATCTATAAAGTCTAATCTCTGGATGAAGTACATACGAAGGGCTTCTGAAAGAGGTAGAATTAGTCTTATCTAAAGATGATTCAAAGATGAGATTCTTCGTAGATTGCCCATCAGCAAGTGGTTAATATTGGATACTTGTATGTTTAGGAGTACTAATACTTTAATACTTTTAATATGATCTCTCTCTCTCTCTCTCTGTCTCTCTGTCTGCCTCTCTCTCTCTCATATATATATCTGTCTGTGTATATATGTGTGTACATGAGTGTGAGTGTTTAAGTGTATTAGCTGAAGAAGCGTCTTAGTTAGATTTTCTGTTGTTGTGAAGAGACACCATGGCTATGACAACTCCTATAAAAGTAAACATTTAAGTGTGATAGCTTGCTCACATTAAAGAGGTGTAGTCCATTACCATCAAGGTGGGAAGCAAGACAGTATGCAGACAGATCTGGTGTTACAGCAGGAACTGAAAGTCCTTACATCTTGACTTTCAATCAACAGGAAATGGTCTGAGACAATGGATGGTATCGTGAGCATATTAAGACCTCCAAGCCTACCTCCACAGTCCCATACCTCCACCAAAAAGGCTTCAACAAAGCAATGCCTCCTAAATAGCACCACTCCTTTTGAGGTTCATGTTTTTCAAAGCATCACAAGAAGTAGTAATCAAATGAATGAGATCACAGAAGGAATTAGAGTATGAGAGAAAATAGTATGATTTTCTTATAATATATGTCTTGAGAGATCAAGATAGGAGAATTAAGAATCCCATGCTGGCTTATAAGGTATAATAAGTTAAGGCCATCCTGGAAAATATAAGATCTTGACACAAGATGCAAACAAATAGAACATCTGAACTTAAAGCAAAAATATATGTGATAATATTCTGAATTATACACACAGAAAAAGAGAGAGAGAAAGTAAATAACAAATGTAAAAAATAGTCTCAATTCTATCAAATCTGATGTCAGCTTTTCTGATAGTTTCAAGAATCTGTCAATGTAGTCCACCATATAAACAAACTGAAAAACAAAAACCACATGATCATCTCATTAGATGCCGAAAAAGCTTTTGACTAAATACAACATCCCTTCATTATAAAGGTCTTGGAGAGAGCAGGGATACAAGGAACATACCTTAACCATAATAAAGGTAATATACAGCAAGCCAACAGCCAAGATTAAACTAAGTAGAAAGAAACTCACAGCAATTCTACTGAAATCAGAAACAAGAAAAGGTTGTCCACTCTCTTCATATCTATTCAATATAGTTCTTGAGGTCCTGGGAAAAGGAAAGAGTCAATTTGTAGTCATAACTCAGATACAGAGGAAACAAGATAATGCCTAGCTAATAAAGGTACCAAGCCACGTGGTTAATATAGACAAGAATTATGGGTTAAGATGTATAAATTAGTTAATTAGAAGCCTGAGCTAATAGGCCAAATAGACATTATTAATGTAGATCTCTGTGTGTTTCTTTTGAATTGAATAGCTGTGGGACTGGGTGGGACAGAAACTTCTGTCAACAAGTGGTGCCAACGTGAACAACTGAATCCACTTAAAATCTGAGAGAGCTTGGGAAGTAATTCTAGACATAAAGGAACAGAGTTAAGCATGGCTTCTTTTTAGCAGCATTTTCTCAGGTGGTCTTTGTTTTCTAGAGGCAAGTGCATCTCAATTAAGAGAGGCTTCCGGACTCAGCTTTAGCTGCAAAAACCTTGCAGCTCTTTTTCAAGGCCTCACCACAAAACACTTAAATGGTGTTGATGAATAGCCAATAGCATGCTTTTTGGTGGTGGCAGGGACCTTGAAACTCCATAGTGTTGTGGCAATAAATATGGCTCTGGCCAGTACCTCCACCACAAGTCTAGACTTTCAGAAAGCTAAGGAATGGGGTGGATCCAGCCATCAAAGCTATGGCTTTAATCCTAGCTATATCACTTAGCAAATTAAAGACTCATGTAATGAGAAAAAGAGCGATATATAGTAAAGCTAGATCAGATGATGGAAACCACTAAATGGTCTAGAGTGTGTTTAAAAATATATGTAGGATTGAGAGAGAAACAAAAAAAAGGATAAAGTCCTTAAAATAAAAAATAAAGAAAGAGAATAGTTGGGTGTGGTAGCACACACCTTTAATCCCATCACTTGGGAGGCAGAAGCAGACAGAATCTCTGTGAGTTCAAGGTGTGGTGGCACAGAGTATATAAATAATGTAGACCTCTGTGTGTTTCTGTGGGACTGGGTGGGACAGAAACTTCTGTCAACAAACTAAACACTTTTCAATGAGGCTGTTACTGTTTCAAGGATAAACTAAGATCAAATTCTAACCTATATTACAAAAGTATTTATAGAAAGAAAGACTCCCAGTGAATCTAAGAGACAGAGCTTGATTTTACAATCTGTGCAGTACTTCTACCTGAGGGAACTAGTAAATATGGAGAAAATTGTTTACAAAATCTAGTTCAGAATACTGTTTACTTGACAAGAGACAGTGAGAGGGGTCAATAAGTTATTAGGCTCAAGATCAAGCTAGAAATGTTGTAGAAATAATCTGTCTAGGTTCAGTGAATTTAATCATTTATTCCTTTTCAAAAGTAGACTACAATATTTTTTATCAACTTTCACTACACTTAGTTATTGAAAATCAATTTTTGTGAGACAACCAATATTAGTATTTTAAGGTATTGAAAAAAATCACTCTATAACTTTGGATATTGTCATGTTTAATGTAGGTTTCAAATGTTATGCTGTAGTATAAAAATATTTTGAATCTGTCTCTATGCATAACAGGGCTAGGATATATAAACTAAACAATAAAGCTTGATCTTTCTTTACAGTGAGAACACTTAGAGCAAATTTTAAAGATGATCTCTTGTTGAAAAACAATTCAGTGTGTTTGTTCTTCTGATAAAGAATGGCAGGCACATGCATGTTCACTTTTAGTTCTCTACAGTTCAAAAAGTCAAATATTTGTTTCCAGAGAGATGCTAGAATTAAGGAGGAATTAATTAAAGGAATACTGAGGGAAATCACAAAAAGGAAAAAAACTAAAGAGAAAAGGGATTAAAACTTAGAATAATCAAGTCCTTAAACAGTAAACTACTACTAAATGCTACCACCTCTTAATTATTGTTTATTTGATTTTCAAATTTTGTTTTTGACCCTGAAATGTGAGGACGTAAGCCTAAATCCTCAAGCATTCTGGGCAAGCAACTACCCCTGAGTACTTTCCCAAGACTCTACTATGTGTTGAATTTGTTCAGGAACAAAAAGCAAGTGCAAAAGATGGATCTCTTTTTCAAAGGCACGTATGTTTGAGTATTTCTACCCTTATAAGCTCACAACACAGGTTTATTTATCCTTTCAGTAATTTACTAACATGTTTTTCAGTAGGTTTCTATGTTTCCAGTTGTTTGCTAAGCCCTGTAATATTCTGCAGAAGGCAGAAAAGTATGGTTCTTATCTCATGAACCTTAAATCTAATCAGAAAATTTTGGGGTTTTCCTGTAACATTTATGTGACCAACTCAATTCACACTGGGGTATATCTTGTAAAAATATTCATGTAGTTCGCAGGGTTTGCAGCTAGATAAAACTGATGATGAATTTTCTTCTCTAGTCTTATGCAAAGCACCTTTTGGAATTAGGGAAACTTCCAGCTTCATTTGTTTATATTCTAAAACTCAAAAACTTCATGTCTTCAATAAGCCTTATAACAAAGTTCTGGATGATAACCAAGGACATTGACAACAGCTTGTAATGTTTGGAGAATCTATGGTATCTCACTAGCCAAGAACTCCAAAAGACAAAATCGATCGGACTTTTCATTTGTAAACCTGTAGTGCAGCCATCAAAAACCAATAGTTACTCAGCTATGGGGAAGGCTGTATGAAAACCTCCCCCACCATGCTGGGATGTTTGCTAGGTTGAATTTGTGTTGGTCTTCTGAAGGCAAACTCAAATACCGTGAGGTCATGGGTGCAGTAGTCTATCATGTCCCAAAGACACCATTTTGTGCAGCTTTCTTCATCTCTCATATAACCTTTCTGTCTCCACTCTAAAATGTCATTATCAAACACCTTCTAAGAAACTACAATTAGCGGTTACATTTCAAGGTTTGAAATTTGACAATTTTTTTATTTTCTACATTTGTATTACCAAATGCCTAGTATCCTATGTGATTTTTGTCTTATCTGTAATATTAAGAAAACAATAAATATGCCTACCTCCTAAGACTGATGAGAAATTTAAGTGGAAGAATAGATTCAAAGTGCTTAGAACGGTGCTTGAAATCAACAAAAAATACTCCTTAAGCCATTTCATTAATCTAAGTATTGCTATAGGAGTTAGGTGTTATTAAATACAAATGTCATACATATATCAAGTAGAAACAACCCTGCCTTCTCTCTTAGATGGGAAGTATACAAGGGAAACATTTATGTGTACATTGGAATTACTGTACTTCTGGTGAACAGAGCTAAAGAAAATGCATACTGCATATAGAAGTCAGTGAAAATGCATTCATGAAATATTTATCCCCAACTTCGATTCTACCTTTGCAGTTTTACCTGTTCAAAGGTAGGAATTTTTCTTTTATCACTCAGCTTTATTTTTAACTAAAAAGGAGTAAACATATATACTTGTAAATGTGAACACAGCCCCTTGGAAAATAATACCAAAAAGTCTGAAAGATTTAGAAAATATAAATTGTAGCTTCAAAAATCATAACATCTGAAGGGACCTTATGCTGCATGAAGAAAAGTAATCCATTTTCCTCTAAGATTTGTCACGTGTATTTATAGAATTTATGAGCCTAACATTCTTTCGAGGGATAAAATATTTGATGTTATTTCCAATCATCTTTTATAATATTTATATTTTTGGAAATTGGACTAATAATAACTTAGATATAAAAGTTCTATAAATAACTATGCTTATGTAGTATGATGATAATTTAATGTGAGAGAAACTTCTGAACTATGTATACACACACACAAGCATGCACACACACACACACAAACATATGTTTTCAAACTTTTTATTTGCCCCTTGGTAGTTGATTATGTACCACAGATCCACAATGTATTTAAATACATAATGACTATTTTTTTTACCTTTTGGCAAGATTAAATGTTATGTGCTGTCTCTAAGGGACTGGGTTGTAAAAGCCAGAAAACAAATTGTTATCTAATAAGCCTTCAACATCTTAGAACCTAAGTTATGGTAACTGATACTCTACTGCCCTTGATTGTTTATGAGTAAAATCTAACTAAGGAATGATCTACAAAGCATTAGCTACAATGAATCTTAATCATTTCTGAGTATGCCAGACAGTAATCATAAGCTGTTTTATTTCAGCTTTTTATTTCTTTATCATTATTATGTAACTTTACCTGGGAAGATTTGAACAATGTCTTTTTACTTGTTAGGGGATTTAGATGGCAGAACACTGAAGGTATTCCATGTAATTCTAGTTTAGTGAATCAGTTGCTTGAGGATGCTAAGAGGAGCCTATATATACGTTTGATATCAGAAGCATGGAAGACTCAAAAATAGCTGCACTACTTAGACTTCCATCTAAGCATGATGACTCCTGAAATTTCTATCTCTGAAACTTCATCCCACCTTTCATCTGGTTCTACTGGAATGCTTCCTTTTCACCAGAAATTGCTTACTGCTTATTGAGCCTAGGAGATAGGCCTTGGGGATCTTTTAACTTCCATAAGCTTCTGGAGTCTTATAAGTTTCCTTACCTCCTGAACATCAAGAACAATTTCCTACTCACATGAGAGAATGTTTTAATTTAAAGAAGATAGATACACATTAGTGTAACTATTTTTTTCAGAATTCCTTTTTTGAGCTTCAGAAGAGGGAATAGATATTATTAAGTAGTTTCTTCTAGTTATAGCTGAGTATTATACTACCATATCAGAGAAACAGTCATTTATTTTCTCAAGAGATTAACATCCTGGATCTATGTAGTAGCTCCAGTCTACTGCTTAAAGCCCATGTCCCTATGTCATTAACTCAGGCTGATAACAGCAGTATTCTAAGAACATAAGGACATAAATGAAATTGTTGAGAAGTCAATATAGTTGGCAGATTTTATTCATTTAACACAACAATAGCAACTGTTTCCTCACTAGTACATATTTCCTCCATGCCACTGGGTTTATCTATGGCATACAATATCAGATGGTGGTCACTCCTGTAGTGTAGATCTTCAATAGAACCAGAACAATGTTGTTTGCACCCATACCAGTAATCCCACCCTTGTATCAGTGAGTACATTTTGCAGATCATTTTGTTCCTGGAGACTACAAGGTATATCACTGAGCAGGATTTTCAGTGACAGTCTTATCCAATAGTTTGTACAGGGCCTTCTGGAACTTCAAAATTCCTTCTACAAGGAAGGAGCTATTATCACTCTCCCAATTTTATTCCTCTGTGTACCGCAGTCAAAGTGCACCTTGCATGGCAATGGGGTCTTACCATCTAGTTATTGTATGCAACCACATGGGTAGAAACTGAGATATTTTATACTTCATAGGCCCTAAGCTCACCAACAATCAATCATAGGGAAGTAGCTAACTCCTGAGACATGAATTTGTACCCAAATACTTGATGACTCCTACAAGTATCTGTACCCATTCACACAAATGACTTTTCTTCACATTTATTAACTGCAATTTTTGCTCTGCTTCCAGGAGATTTTCCAAATCTCTAAGACAGTTAAGAGTTAGCATTACAACAAACAATAAGGGCATTTTAAAGTAATATGAAAACTTACCACTATTGCATAAGTTTCATAAAATATGTACAAACACTTATTGAAAGGAATCAAATGAAGTTACTGTATAATGTAGTCAAGAAATCCCCATCAAAAATTGAATGATAATGACACCTGATCAAAAACTCACACCTATCAGAATATTAAATAAATTAACCTCTTTTCTTTTTTTTTTTTTACCAGGTCACAAGCATTTTGGCATAGTAAGAACAACAACACAAAAAACAAACAAGCAACAAGAAATCCATAACTGACTATGCAAGGCATAGTAGATCACGTCAGCAATCCCAACTGCCAAATATATAAGCAAAATACACTTACTTGTCACTGTTTATCATCAGTCTGCTTTGTCTTTAGTAATGATATTTTTCCAAAAGGGTCTATTCCATTTGCTACTGTAATAACCACATTAGATCTCTAGTCTTTGTTAGGTTCCTGAAACATATTTTTTTACCCCTTTGTCTAAAATTTTGCACTACTTAATTCTAATAAAAACCTTCCATTTAAAAAAAAAAAAAAAAAAAAAAAAAAAAAAAGAAAACGTTCAACATCCTTAGTCATCAGAGAAATACAAATCAAAACAACTCGGAGATTCCACTTTACACCTGTAAGAATGGCCAAGATCAAAAACACTGATGACAACTTATGCTGGAGAGATTGTGGGGAAAAAGAAACACTTCTGCATTGCTGGTGGGAATGCAAGCCAGCATAGCCCCTTTGGATGTCAGTGTGTCGATTTCTCAGAAAATTCGGAAAAAAACTTTCCTCAAGACCCACTAATACCACTTTTGGTTATATATTCAAAGGATTCTCAATTATGCGACAAGGATATGTGCTTAACTATGTTCATAACAGCTTTGTTTGTCATAGCCAGAACCTGGAGACAATCTAAGTGCTCCTCGTCTGGAGAATGGATAAGGAAAATGTGTTACACTTACACAATAGAGTACTACACAGCAGAAAAAAAATTCTTGAATTTTGCAGAAAAATGGATGGAGCTAGAAACATTATTTTGAGTGAGGTAACCCAGACACAGATAATTATCACATGTTCTCACTCATAAGTGGTTTGTAAACATGAAGCAAAGATAACCAGCCTACAAACAACAATCCCAGAGAACATAGACAACAATGAGGACCCTAAGAGAGACATACATAGATCTAATCTGCACGGAAAGTAGAAAAAGACAAGATCTCCTGAGTAAATTGGGAGTATGGGGTCCTTGGGGGAGGGTTTAAGTGGGGAGAGGAGAGGCAGAGAGCCGAGCAGAGGAAAATGAAGAGCTCAAAAAAATCAATAAAAAAGAATAACGTGAGTAAAGTGTATAATCACAAGGATAAGCTATGCGTGACAAAATATGTTTTTCCAAAGAGGTTATAAACAAACATAACAGCCAGTTAAAGGAATAATCTGAAGTAAACTTGCTCCTACCTGCTGCACCTGGGAAAAGCACACATTCCTAAGAGAATTCTGTGTTTTGAAGAAACTGAAGTCACAAGATTCTTGTCTTGTGTTCTTGGAGTTTTCTCATAGGCACTCCGAAGTACCCTTGCATGACTACATTTTGGACTATTTTCTGACATCTAATAATAGCTTTTAATATTTAAAAACTTTATCCCCAGTGTAGACTGTTTTTTCAAAACTGCAACTAGTTTCTTAGTTCACAGTCTCAAATTTTCCATTTCTCTTTTATATAAACTGAATCAATTATGTATTTTAATTGATATATAATTTAGTACAATATGTACAACATTTTAAATTTAATCCAAATGAATTTAACAGTAATTTTCTCCCCTTGAATTTTATCTCTTAGACAAAAGTAATTTAATACTAAAGCATATTATTCTAGGTTGTTGCACAATTAGCAAAGGTTTTAATTTAACCTTCCATTATTTTCTAATCTGAGATGCATATAATTTAAATATTAACTAAATAGAATCCCACTTATGGAAAATTATTAGGCTCTATAAATGCTAAAATAAAGAAGACATTTTGTGTGTATGAATATGAAATTATAGACTAGTTAAAGCTTATGGCTTAATAGTAAAAATAGACAAATATTTTAGTGAACTGCTGAAAGGGAAAGATCAGGGTTTCCTGGATTCATGTTGAATAACTGACCTGACTTTCTGAGAAAATGGATTGTAGAGCCAAAGAGAATCCAAACTTACTCTGACTCTGTCGTCTTCTTCATATGGTAAAGCTGTAGTAAAGGATACCCAGGGAAGAAGGTGTTCTGTGAGCCTTTGTCTCACCTTAGTGAGTGGTAAAATCATCTAAGGATGCACTGCCCAGCATTTTTTAATAAACATGTTATATTCCACACAGACAGACCAAGTCTGTAGTAAGAAATATGAGTCTAAACTTCAAGATATAGGACAGGGATTTAAATTCAGAAATGAGCAGTTTATAAAAGAAAAATGTGATCTTAACACTAAGATTTCTCAAATGATCAAATGTATACACAAAAAGAGGTGGATAGTGGACCTCAGGCCTTGCATTGTATTTAGGCATTATTTGGAGGAAGGAGATTAACTTTTTAAGTAGAATCATTTTAATGAAGAATTTTGTTTCTGTTTTGAAACACAGTTAATGAAAGCTCAGGGTCAGAAATTAGGGTTCAACCTAAAGATCCAAAAAAGGTAAACAGTCAAGCACTGGCTCTTACCTTGACCTCTAATTTCGAAATGGCGATCCTACCTCCTAAAATCTCAGAAGGAGACTGTGTCTGAGAACTCTTTTGCCTTGTCTTATATTCCTCTCTAGGGCTGGGATCAAAGGCATGCACCACTTGGATTAAAGGCATGCACCACCTGATTTCTATGACAACTAGGGTGGCTAGTGGGATTAAAGGTACACATAAAAAGTGGTGGAAAGTGGACCTCAGGCCTTGCATTTTATTTGGGCATTATTTAGAGGGGGGATTAACTTTTTAAGTAGAATAAACTTTTTAAGTTATCATAATCTGGTCTATAAGGGTGACTGGTGGGACTGTTTTACTTTTAGATCTTCAGGCATTCTTTATTTACTAAAATACATTTGAAATGCCACTATACTATTCAACCTGTATTTTTTTTATCAGCCAGCAAAAAACAATAGTGTTTTTCATTGTGTTTACCCTTGTAATTAATATTCAGTGACACCTAAGCCAAATAATGCAGAAAAGCAATATGAATATGAGATTGAGAAATGTTGAAAATATTTTTAAAATGCTTTTAGAATGTATGGTCACATGTATTCTTAAATAATTAGAGAAATTCTGAGGATGAAATTTATTTATTGTTCTTCTTAGAGAATTAGAGAATTTCCTCCTATCTTTCTTTCATCTTTCCTCCCTTTAGATTATGATTTTTCCCATGTTGTATGTATAGTATAATAACATCTAAACTCTGTGAATTTAGATACTTATTCTAAGTATTTTTGTCTTATTATATTTAATCATATGAAGACATAACATTGATGATGCTATATACTCTCACCAGTGATCACAAAGGAAGAAATAATATCATTTAAACAATGATATCACCAGATTATATGAGCAACAGGGTCAAAACCATGATGTGTAAACCCACAAAAACAGCCGTGACCTGACCTAGTGGGAGCTCACTGACTCTGAACTGACAGCTAAGGAACCTCCATAGGACTGAACCAGGTCCTCTGAATGTGGGGGACAGTTGAATGCCTTGGCTAATTTGTGGGGCCGATGGTAGTGGGATCAGGATTTATCCCTCGTCCAGTAAATGGCTTATTGGAACCTATTCTCTATGGAGGATGCTTTGCTCAGGCTAGATAAAAGGGAGAGGGTCTTGGTCCACCCTAAGGTGATATGACAGATTTTGTTAACTTCCATGGGAGGCCTTACCCTCTCTAAGGAGTGGCTGGGGGTTGGCTGGGAAGAAGGTGAGAACAGGAGAAGAGGAGGGAGGAGTAACTGGGATTGATATATAAAATAAGAAAAGAATATTTAAAAAATTCATCACCACTAAAAAGAGAAAAGATTTAGAAGAAAAATAACCTTGTATGCATTTAAAACTTCATAAAATTTTGAGCATATAGTTACAATAAAGGGAAAGGAAAGATTGATATGAATGATGGAAAATATTAATTTATATTAGGTATATGCACAGTATTTGTGTGTGTTTACAGGACATCTACATATTTGTGCCCAACAAATACACACATTGCTTGATAATTGCAAAATTAGCCAATATCTATGAGAAATAGGGACTCAACAGAGAGAATTTCATTTTAAAAAGAGAGGGCTGGTTCAGCTTTGAATTGAGGAAAATATAACTCAGAATCTACAAAAAAATATTATTCAACTTTATTCCTTTGGACTCCATGTTGGTTTCAAGGTTCTCCTACTGTAGATAATAGTACTTTACAACTATGGACAAAATGATTTTCTGTTTGGTTCCATACCAAACTAATGCTAACATTTCAATAATTGAATTTGAAATTGGTTTTTCTGTTTACTGAAGCACTACTGGTTATATCACAGGCTTTAAATCCCTCAGTATTTTACAGGAACTACAGTTATGTCTGTGTGTTTTATGAGAATAATGAACATTTAAAAATATAATTATAAGAATTAGTAAATAAAAAAATCAAAGAATATTTGGATATTATTTCTGACATTAGGAGTCTAAACTTTTTTTTTGTTATATCACTAGATATAGTGGGCATTAAAAGCCAGGATTTAGATAAATCAAAATAACTTTCAGAATTCTTTCTATTTTACATTTAACATTGATATCATGGAGTTATGAATTGATTTGAGACTGATAATCAACTATATGTTTTCCTCTACCACGTAAGTGATCAGGTATACAGGGGGGTCTTACCATCCCCACTAGGAGAATATAATAGAAGCAAGCCTTCAGTTTACTTTAGATATTTGAGAATTAATATGATTTACTATCACTGTAAAGAAATATACTGTTGACTGAGATTTCTGTCCCACCCAGTCCCACAGTCATTCAGTCCCAAAGAAATATACAGAGGCCTACACTAATTATGAACTGACTGGCCTATTAACTCAGGCTTCTTATTAACTCTTATAACTTATATTAGCCCATAATTCTTGTCTGTGTTAGCCACGTGGCTTGGTACCATTTTTGGCAAGGCAGTTACATCTTGCTTGCTCTGTGTATGGCTTCCTCTGTGTCTGGGTAATGACTGCAGACTAAAACTTCCCTCTTCCCAGAATTCTCATTGCCCTGCTGATGCCGTAAAACAATCCCACACCAGTTCAGAATTATCGATTATAAAAAGGATTTATTTAAGGGGAAAAACTTACCGATCACCATCCTAAACAACAATTCTCTGAGCACAAACAGTAAACAGAGTCTAGCAACTGGAACCATGCCAAAGTGGGCTGGTATCTTAAAGGCTATTGCCTGAAGGAACAGAATGTGCTCCCACAGCACCCCACCTCTATTCACTGCCTGGTTGCCCCACCTATACTTTCTTCCTGGCTAATGGCCAATCAGCATGTATTTAAAATACAAGTGACAGGGTATTGTCCCACAGCAATACACTATCTAAATACTATGCCTAGCATGTTGTTGTTAAATCAAATATTTTTTCATCTGTACATGTATTTTTTCACAGAAATGAAATATAGTAACATTGAACAAAATTTATATTTTAAAATTAGAACTGACCACATACAGTGTTAATAACACATTTTTGTTACTATGTGGAATAGCGGTTCTCATCAAGAAATTTTCATACTTTTGGATAATTGTTTTTGTTCGTGTTTACTCCCTACTGCCCATCCGTCATCCCATTGATACCATCCATACTACCATTTTTCAGGGAACTCTGGCATTCTTTTGAAGAGAGGACTGAAGCCACGTGCACAGAGTCGTCATTATAAATATTATTTTAGTTTAGTAACAATCCTTGAGAAAAAGCATCATAGTTGAGGCTCAGCATGTACAGTTTCATGTCTGCATCTGCTCTGGGTAAAATCACAGTATTTCCCTTAGTAAATTTCACTTCATAACATTTTAAATCAATTGCATTATTTCTATGAAGTTCACATTGATATGTGAAGATTCAATGACATTAACACCTTAAATGCACAGGAGCATCGAACGGATAGTTTTTTAATTTAGTAATCCTAATTTAGAAGTGAATAGTAGCGGAAAGGTGTAAAATAGAAAATATATACATAGACTTCTCATAGTGGACTTCAAGGTTAAGAAAGTATTGGAGAGTAATTGAAAAGAGCTATATGGTAGTTAATAAATTCACACTGTCAAGTTAGCCAGTAATTCAAAGTTTGAGAGTGCCTCAGATTAAAGATATAATGAAATACACATTTTAAAATATCAATTCGTGTCAAGCTACACTTTATGTGCTTCTCAAATTTATTTTGCTTTGACAGTTTTATTGGCATCTTTAACTAATACTCTGTAATGAAGCTATGAGAAACAGTGTTAGTTTCATAGGCGGGGTTTGGAGTCAATAAAGAATACTTCCTTATTATTAATATTATTTGCAAGCTTTTTAAAATGTAATAATTATCAGTATTATTATATACTTTTGTAAGGGATCTCCAGAAGTTTGCAAATGCAAATAAGGTTTTAGGAATTTTTCCATAGTATTACATGGGAATGTATATAATGTATGTTATAGGTGAAGAGAAAGGTACAGATAGGATGAGGTCAATTATATTATTATTTGCAATAGGGATAAATTTAAGCTACATTTTTTATACATGAGATGAAGAGCAGAGTGTATAGGAAAATATGTACATTAACAAATTTATGTGGCTGAAAGCCAGAGAGAAGAGAAAATGCTGAAGACCATAGTATTTGTCAAATTTATCTACTGTAAAAATATTACCAATTAATTTTTTAAATATAATCACTACAACATCCTATCTTGTCAAAAGTAGAACATAAGTTACTTATTTCCTTAGTAATCTGATTATAATGGGGATGTGGTAAGTAAAACAGTGCACAGCAGAGGAAAATACCACTGGTTACCACATGTACCACTCGCAAAGAATTTATCAAAGTTTTAAAAACAACTTACTGCTTATTTATAGAATTTTCATTTATATTATTATGTAAAATTTGGCATTCAATAGGGCCATATCCAAAATTCACTCTTTGACTGCAAGTACAGAGATTGAAACCCAGAATTTCTAATTGAGATGTGAAATTCTTTTTGAGTCTCAAATGATGGCCTTTTCTGAGAATGCACACCTATATACTCCCATACCTGATGAACACCTGACAATGTGGCTTCAAGGATCTCCCAAACTGAATGCCTGAGAAACATTCTTGGCTTTTCTTACTCTAATCCAATAAGACATCCATGTTCTCCTATGAAAAATTCACACTTGGCCTGCCTAGTTGCTTAAACTGAAATAGGATTGGACTCTTTTTTTAATCCCCTCACCTGTAACTATGACCAAGTATCAATGCCTCTAACTCTAATAGATAACCCAACCCTTTTCTTTTCTCCCTCTTCTCTGGTGCAGATCTTATCTGAAGACCCAACTGGGTGTTGTCACTAATTTCCTAACTATTCTATTTTAGAAAAGTCTTCAGACTGGGTAGTTCAGTAATTTCAGGCTAGACATATCAAATAATATCAATTACTTTGTGAATGTGAATTTCATTTTCAAATGAAGTTGTTATCATTCACAATAAAAGATTTGATATGTATAATTGAAGTTTGAATTTAAAGATCATTGTAGGCATAATAAAAATCTCAACAATTATATACAAACAAAGGTAGCTGTATTCCAGTCTCACTTATTTCAATAATGGTTTCAAATTTTCTATATAGAAGTCTTAGAATTTTTGGTAAGCCTATTTCAAAGTAAATATTTTATACTATTTTAATTTATTTAGGTTTATTGGTTTCCAGTTGTGTAATGGAATGGACTTTGTATCCTGAGGCTACGTTGAATTTCCTTACCAACTCTGAAAGGTTTGTTAGGGACTCTTTATAGTTCTCTACATGAAAACTTTTGTTGACTACAAAAAGAAAGACTTTTACTTCTTCAAAAACATGTTGGTTAAAATAACACGACTTAAGAATATATAATAATCAACGAGTATCACTTAGAAGTTTTGCAACATTTTCCATTTGATAAAACAACAGGTTTTGCAATGTCTCTTGTAATTTGATGTAGTTACATGACTGTCTATAGTAACAGCATATGTGCAATTGTGCTATGTATAATCACTCTCCTCTCAGATTACCTTGGGATACTTTTCCCCAAAGAACAATTCAAAAATAAGGCCTGGGGGTGCCTCATGTTGAATAGTATCTTAATGTGGAAGATGTATAAGAGAAAAAGGGTTTTTACAGAGTTGCATCCTGTACCTGAGTAAATACCTTTTAGTGTCATTAAATAAATATGCAAGTATGTATCTATCTTATCTTAGTCACTGCACACACCCTGTCTCTTTAAAGTTAGCTCACAGAAACTAGAGTGTAAACATGGAACAATAATAGAAACAGCAAGCATCCTAAAGACAAGATCCAGTACATTCAGGGTGGTTTAGCCCTAGAAAAGCCTTCTAAAACAAAGAAACAAATGTATGAGAATCAGCATGGCTAAATGAATGAAGTTACAGCCCACCATGGATGCAAATGGCAGCAAACCTTCCCTTCATAAATTCATTCATTCAGCGACACATTCATTCAAAGTGGTTTTGAAAGGCCTGGCTAAATAGTAGGGTTACATTTATTTCACTTTGCCTGAACTTCATTCTTAACACCTGAAGAAGCGATACTAAGGAACAGGAATTAAATCACAGTGAAGCTCCATGGCATATAAAAGACTGTGATTACTCTTGTTGATATCATTGTTACAGAAAATGAAGCAACTAATTCCCTGTAGGATCTGACATTATCAGCGAAGAAAGTGATAGTTTATCTGTGTGTCCAAAGATAAGCAGATATCTTTCAGCAAAGGAACAAGATAGTGCTTTCAAAACACAATGAAAAAAGTACTTAAAGGCCTGGAGCCACATAATACTACACAATATATAGGAAATTGATAGCGACTGACAAAGCTTGGAACAAAGGCCACAAAATAGGAAACACTTAACCTTTTTATCTCTGAACAAATATTTAAACAACTGATCGAATAAGTTGAAGATACTCTTGCATGCTAAAAATGCTTTTATAATTTCTAACCAAGGCTGAAATATGTTTACTTAGAACTGTAATCTTCATTATGTAAGGTAGAAAAGGGCAAAATCAGCAATAGGGAAATAGGGGTATGTGTCACAACTGACTAAGCATGGGAAAGTGACATCTAAACTAAATTACTGGAATTTTGTACAGGTAGGCATGACTAGATTGATAGAATGATCATGGAGTAGATCTAATATCATCAAATCATGGACTAGATTGTTGTAATGAATCAGCTTGGTTTTTCTGGATGCTCACAGCTCAGATCTGAAATAGTCACACAGAAACTGTATTAATTAAATCACTGCTTGACCCATTAGCTCTAGCTTCTTATTGGCTAACTCCTACATATTAATTTAACCCATTTCTATTAACCTGCATATCGCTACTAGGCTGTGGCTTAACAGCTAAAGTTCCATTTGGCTCCAGTCAGACTACATGGCTTCTCTCTGACTCCTCCTCCTTTCTCCCAGGATGCAGTTTAGCTTTCCCTGCCTAATTCTACTCTACCCTATCAACAGGCCAAGGCAGTTACTTTATTCATTAATGGTAATCATAGCATACAGAGGGGAATTCCACATCACTAGATTTGGCTCTTACATAGCTTTGGGTATTGAATGATTTCTAGTGATCAAAAAAAATCTCAAAAACTGAGAAAAGGATAAGTTTCCATAGGAGAAATAAACTGAATTTATATTTAGTACAGCAAATACTGACCAAAATTTTATGGAAAATATATGCCAGCGGTAGGTATATGCATCCTTAAAATACAATGCTGGAGTTTTCCAGATAATTTTGTTCATAGTAATACTATATGTATCTGCGTGATTTCTCATCAAGACCTTCTATATGAAACATCTATACATTCACCAGAAATTATTTGAACTTTAATGGGGAGTAGCTTGAATTAATAATATTTATGACATTGTGTCCATTTCTATGGCTAGAACTAAAAACACAGTGGACATAGCACTATGTTAATTTGGGTCTTTAAGAGAAGTCAGATGCACTGAGAAAATGAATATAAAAGCACCAGCATGATCAATGATGAAGAGAAAGCTTGGACAGTGTTTTTTTTCTCACATTATAAGTGTGATCATATAACTATGTAATTCAGTCATAACTCCTTGCCTTTCTTGATCTGCACAAGGTTAAAATTCAGCAAATGATATGCATGTGGTCTATAACTTAATCATCAGATTTTTCAAACAGAAAAAAACAACAAAATCAGCATGATTTTGACATCATGAAAAAAACAATGCTTGCAAGACACATCTCAATACCCCCTTCTTATTTATTCAAATATAAAGGCTCAAAATGACAAGCTAGAAAATGATGGAAAATCAAGTAGAGGATGAAGGCAAAGATAAAAACTATGGCTTTCTCCTGACAATTTCCCAATAACTTTGTCTAAGTTGATATCCATACAATAACTCAATATAAATAATAAATATATTAAGGGGATAGAAAATCCAAATGTTTTCATTTTAATAAAATAATTATAAACTGAGAGAGATTATAGATATCTTTGAAAATCTTTGCTATATTGCTTTGCTTTAGAAAATGTTTCACATTTCAATTTAAATTCACAGAAGCAAGCACATCCAAATACAAAAGAAATAGAAACCAATAAAGCTAGTGGTAATACAGTCACACAAGTGTGGAACAGCATTGCTCTAAGTGAATTTAGATAGAGTAAACAGAAGAACAAAAAAATGTTTCTTGGCAACTGCATGCCTCTGTATGTGTGTGTTAGGATAAAATTAGTTTTGCTATTTCAAATAAATTTTCCTATAGAATAGGAATAGTTAATAATTATCCTAACGTTATAAACTGATGTACATGGGCCTATACTGATGGCTCAGTGGCTAAGACCACGTGCTAGTGCAGAAGTCCCAAATGTAATTTCTAGTACCAGTAATATGACACAGAAGTGCCTGTAATTCTAGCTCCAAGGCTATCTAAAACCCTCTTTTGATGTCCTTGGTCACATACCCATCTGTGCAGATGTATATACATATTTATAATAAGAGATAGTATCTAAAAATAAGAATTACAAAACAAGCAAAAGAATCAAGATCATACAATCTAACCTTCATATCTTTAATATTCCCTTTGTGTTGATCAACATTTTATGGACCCAATATTTGCAAAATTACTTCTATAAAAGATGATCCATAGAACAGAAAATGGCTGAGTAAATATTTAGTTTCAGTTGATTTTTTTAACTTTCTGAATTTGATTCCTCTTTAGAATGGGTTATTTGCTAATTTTATACAAACAACAATATTGTGGTCACATCTATTTTTCCCCCTCAACTATCTATATCACCCACACCCATATTTCTGTCTTCCAATTTCATGTCCTTTATTATTTTCAACATAATACTTTAAGTCTATTTATGACTGCCTGCACTTGAATGGGTGTACAAATAGCCAATGAGCATGGACAACCCATCAATGGCCACATCCACAAGGAAGAATAACTCTTAGCAGCCATCAACTGCAATAGCCCTAGGAGGTCCCTAGATGTTTCCTCCCCACCCACGTTAGAATTTTAACTTTCTTGAATGGTATTCAAAAATTCACAGCTCCTGTGAGTTTCTTTGCATACAGCTATGCCATACCTGAAAGACAGCATTTTTCATGGTAATCCCAGAACCTTTGGGTAGAAGAGCTTGTTATACAGGTTTCATCTATGACTGAATGTAGCAAGCTTTCTTTTCACCAACAAGCTCACAAATCATGACACAGACACTTATTATTAGTTATGAATGCTCGGCCTAAAATATACTTATGAAATGTCTCTTATAACTTAATCAAATCTATTTTTCTTCATATACATTTTGTCTTGGGGTTTTTTAGCTTTTCTTCATTCTGTATGTTTGGCTCCATTGTTCAGCTGGCTGGCAGTTCCTGGCTGACTACCCCTGATGTTTTCTTTTCCTTCTCAATCATTCTCTCTTCTCTCATTTTTCACCAAGCTTAGATTCCTCCTCCTACTTATTCTCTCTGCCTGTCAGCCCTGCTTATCCCTCTATTGCTTAACTATTATTTGTTCAGCCTTTTATTAGACCAATCACAAGCCTTAGGCAGGCAAATCAACACATCTTTGCATAGTTAAACAAATCCAGCATAAACAAATATAATGCATCATTAAGTAATTAAATGTAATATTCCACAACACTGAGTTCTGGAATTCACTTATTATGAACATGTTGACTAGTTATGCCTGTATTGATTGTTCAAAAACAGCACTATATAAACTTTTCCTGGAGAAAAGCTGAATTTTTAAAAATATGCTTCTATTTAGTGTAATTTTGTAGGTTATTATAATACATGCACCAGAATTATTTTTATTTAGAAAATTCATGTGCTTTCTACTATCAAAACACTTTTGTACTAATTATTTAACAGATATACTATTGAAGAAATTAAACTCTTGTGCTTAAAAATTGAATGCATTTATCAAACTACTCTATATATAACAATTGAAACTCTCAATAGTACAGTGCAATATTTAAGTTCAGCTGCATGATTGTGAGTTTTAGTATTTCATGATAATTCAATGATTCTTGGTAGATTTCTTGTTTTTGTAGACTAGCAAAAAATATTTAATAGAAGACAGGGTGGTTTTCAGTGTGTCTCTCACACATTCTTAGTACTTTGTAAACTGTGTGCATCTATGAAGCAATCATTGTACTTTTACTTTTTTTCTCAATTGACTTTGTTTAAATTACTTTACATAGCAAATTTATTTTCTTATAAATACAAAAAAATTAAGGATGCAGTTTCATTTCTTCCATATATCTTTTAAATTTGATAAACATAACGTATATTAAGCATTATAGTTAATCTCATATGTTACAAGATTTTCATCTAGAAGAAATACAACATATATATTATAATTGATAAAATATAATTAATATGAGTAGTTTTGTTTAATTATCATAAATTATGTTTTTTAGATAAGGTTGTCATTAATAGCTTTTGTCTCTAAGTTGAAATAATACTTGAGACTTGAGAGCCAGTGAGATAAATAAAGGCACTTACTACCAAACCCGATGGCCTAAGCCTGATGCCCAAATCCAACAAAATTGAATTATGGAACCTACTGGAAGATAGCCACTGGCTGCTTAGTGCCCATTGGCTCACATGCAGCACCTCCTACATACTCAGCGGCTCACACAGACAGGCAGACAGATAGACTGATAGACTCACACACACACATACACACAATATACACTTACACATTTGCACATCAAATAAATAAATGTAAAATGATATTTGATAATGTAAGAAAACATCTCTATTTAAGTTCTGATCATTAACAAAATATTAAAATATAAACAGTATTAATATAAATAAAAATGCATGTATGCAATGTAATTATTTTGTAATACAACATTTTTTACATACACATGTTAATTCTCAGAGAAAGAAAGTGTTTGATTCAAATATTTTGATTTCACAAAACTAATTAAATATAGAATTAATAAATACCAATATAATTAGGTTGGAATTGCTTTGATGAAGGCAGAAAGAAAAGTGCTGAGAGATGGAATAAGAGAAGGAAGGTAAAATGAGGAGCAATTTGAGGAAGATGGAGAATAGCATTATGAAAGCAGGATGAATAAAAAAGATATAGTGATACATGTGAGAATGTCATAATAAAACATCTTTTTACATTTTATTTTTTGCATACCAATCCCAGTTCCCCCCTCTCTCCCATTATGTTCTCCACACCTTCCCCTCACTCCATACCCCCAAAACCTCTTATTTGCTGTGCTAATCTTTAAAATTAGTAAAGAGCCTGGAGAAATAACTAAATGGTTACAAATGCTTACTGCTCCTCCAGAAAATACAAACTTGGTTCCCAGAACCCAGGTCAGGCAGCTCACATCAATCTGCAATCCTTATTCTGGGTAATCAAACTTCATTTTGGGGGAAGTGCTAGCACCCACTTTTTAGACAAACACACACATACACACTCACGCACAAAACATAGTAAGAAAAAAAAGAAAAGACAGAGCCATCCTGGTGCTGGAAAACCATCTGTTCTGTCATGAGGTGTTTCCCCAGTCTTAGCTATAAATACACACAGAGATAGTAGCAGTTGTTTTCCAAGAAGGCCAGGCTACATCTCAGTTTGGCAGCAGAGACTGGAGTCCTCCATGCGTGTTGATTTTTACTGATTTGTAGCATGCAACTCCGACTGAGGTGGTCATAGAGACTTGTCCCAAGGCTGCAGAATGTTTCTGTGACCAGACACTGTGTGGCAGAGTCAGGTCTTCTGCTGAGCTCCTGAGTGAGCTGCAAATGAAGCCATGAATGTAGAAACTATCTTTGTACAGAGACTGCATAAGATTGGAGATGCCACAAACAGGAGGCACTCACTCAAGAAAGCTGCAGGCATTGAGTGGTGCCACAAGAACCAAAGACGTAGGAACTGGAAAGTCAGAGCTCCCAAAGTCTGTAAGAACCCCTGTGACATCATCACGACCCCTCAGGTTTTCATAGGATTCGGTGTTTGTCCTTGTTGTTTTTCCATAGACTTAGTGCCTACACCTGAATCTAGTGATATTTTAACTACCGCCTGCTGTCCTTCTGCTCCGTAGCCATCGCTCTACTGCTTAGGCCAAGCCTTAATAGGATTTCCATCCTACTGGCACCTGCTCTGTCACTGCTATCAAAAGTAATTTTTAATTAAGTCTATCAATCTAACTAGCAATCGAGACTTCGCAGTCAGATGTTGGGGTGAAAACCTGATGATAGCTCAGAGGGGCTGAGAAGCAACAAGTCGATCTTCCTTTTGAACAGAGATCCAGCAAGAGAAGTCTTTTTTATTAGACCCAAGCCAAAAAGACCTTAAATCTCTGTGTTCCTCTCTACTCCTTCCTGAGGGCTTCTCTATTTTCCTGGATCTTTCGTATGCTCTATGATTATTTTTTGTCAACTAGTTACTGCCTCCTCCCCTGATCCAAAGTGGGTTTTATTAACAAAATCTCGGCATTTCACAGTGCCATCAAAAATTCCAAACCTCCCGCCTTTTTACTAAAATTAAAGGGGAGAGTTTAATTCTAACACAGTAAAACTATATACAATAAGAACAATTATCAGACTGGGCAGTGGTAATGCATGCCATTTATTCTAGCACTCCAGAGGAAGAAGTAAGTGGATTTGGGGGGATTCAAGGCTGGTCTAGTCTACATTGAGAGTTCCTGGACAGCCAGCACTATGCAGTGAAACCTTGTCTCAAAAAAAAAAAAAAAGAAAGAAAGAAAGAAAAGGAAAAAGAAAAAGAAAAAAAGAAAAAAGGAAGGAATAAAGAGATAAGGGAAAAATAACAGTTATCAGGTAGGATTTACATTCACAATATTCAGTCCATTTGTATTTGGCAAATTGGGATTTAGGTCTTAATTTCATGTTATGTGGCATGCTCTCTCTGTCCCTCCCACTGGAAAAGGAGTGCGTATATTGTGCTAGGGAGTATCAGAAGTACATAAATTGATTTTTAGTTCATTTGTTGGTTTGTTTTACTACACAGAAAGTCATAGTGAAGAGTTTGTCTTGAGTCTCTGAGCTAAGTTTTGACTTTTCAACAGTGCTACAAACTGCTAAAACTCTGGAAGCTTGTGAAGTTTTATTTCATGCATTTGCACTATGAATTGTCCATGAGTCTATGGAAAAGTTACATTCCATTTTAAAAGAAGTTCCCACATTGGTGTGCTCTTCACTAGGGAAGACTATTTTTTCTGTTTATATCTATGTACTTAAGAATAGGTATGTATAAGAATATATATATATAAGCATATATAACAATAATTGATAAAAACAGAGGTCATGAATTTGAAAAACAAGTGATAAATGGGAGGGTTTTGGATGGAGAAAAGGAAACAGGGAAATGATTCATTATATTATAAACACAAAAAAATAAGTATTTTTTTAATGTTCTCTACAGGCTCCTGTGTTGTAATGCTTGTTGCCCAGGAAATTTCATGATTTTGTGAGACTGGAATGTTTGTAAGAAGAGATGATGCTAAAGGAAATGAATTTCTATACAGTAGAGCTCGAAGTATACAGCGTCCATTTCCTTCCTAGTCCCACTGTTTCCTGGCCTGTGGAGATATGAGAATGCAGCCTCACCTCAGATGTCATTCCTACTCAAGTCAAGCTTTCTACTCTGCCTTCCTACCATGATGGACAATACCCTCAATACGCTGAGCCAAAATTAATTTTTCCATTCCTCAGTTACTTCTTATCTGACATTTAGTCACTGTGGTGAGAAGAATAACTCATATGCCTTGCCACAAACTCAGGAAAAAATATTCTGATAAACTTAGTCTTGGAAAGAATGTTGCTATTCTCATATATGTAGAAATTTTTATAATCACTGTCTCAATTGGGACCTATCTGTTCAAGGGACAAAATAATGTGAGGATAACTTAAAATAGCCATAGTGAGAATTGCTTTATATTTGTCTTATTAAATAGAGTATGTTAGACGTAAACCCATCGACTCTTTGTCATTCACTATTTTCTACATGACAGTTATAGTTGCAAATTTAAATATAAATAACTGCTGAACTATGTCAGGGAAAGTGTGGCTGTTGCTAAAAGCTGCTTATGACTCCTGAGTAATGTCTTGTTATCATATTTACCCAGCAGGAAGTAAATGTTTTCACCTCAGATTCTTAATCAAATAGCACTCAATGTATTTTTCCAAATTGTGAGGGTTAACATTGATTGTCAAGTTGACAGCAGTTAGCCTCTGGGCACAAATAGCAGAACTCACCTCCATTAAGTTTATCTCAGTAAATGTCTTGATGAATTTTTTTTTGATTATGTTAACTGAAACAGGAAGATCATCCCTGATAATGAGAAGTACATTCTATCAGTGGCCCAGATTTAAGGGAGTCTAAAGGGAAAGTTTTACTCTTGTCTAGATTGTCAATCTGGCTTGTTTATACGTTTATCAACTGATTGCTGCCAATGCCATGGTCATTGTTGCAACTGATATTCTTTGCTGACAGAATCATAATTCATTAGCCCTTCAATGTATTCTAAATTCCAGTGGTTCTCAGGAATTCTTGAGACCCTAGTGCCAACTGGGTCTCCTGAAGCATCCATTCTCATGCCCTGAGAGGCTACCAGATGCTCAACTTCTGTTCTGTGAAGACAGCATTTGTTGGACTACATAGAGGCATTCTGTTAAATCCCCTTCAGTATGTATTGATTCTTTCAGTTCTGTTCTAGAAAAGCACAAATAGAAACTCAGCATTTAAGAATGTAAAATATAGCCAGGCAATAGTGGTGCATGCCTTTAATCCCAGCACTTGGGAGGCAGAGGCCGGCGGATCTCTGTGAGTTTGAGGCAGCCTGGTCTACAAAAGTTACTTCAAGGATAGGCTCCAAAGTTACAGAGAAACGCTGTCTTAAAAAACAAAACAAAAAGGTAATAAAAAAGAATGTAAAACATAAAATACTAGAAATTAGATTTCCAGCAGTTGGAAAAAAATATAAAAACCATCTATAAATGGGTGCTTTTTCAAGATTTCTAGTACTGTCTTCAGGCACATGCATATAACCATATTAATTTTCTTTATTCTACTTACCAGTAGGATCAGCGTACAATTTGCCATTTAGATTTTTCTAACAATGAGATTGTCAGCACCATGTGTTCTATAATGTAGAGAGATTATATTGATAAATATTTCAAAAGAGAAGATTATACATTTAGTTTTTTTTTTCCTTCTGGTTCATATTTATTGTTAGCCATGGTTACTAAGCCTAACTTTATCTCTTATTTCCAATATGATGCATAGTATTAAATAGTTCAATAAGTGATTGAACCTGATATTTCTCTGTACAATTCCAATTAATAAATTACCTTGCTTTAATTCTTCTGACTTATTTATATCAAAATATTCTGTCAACTTTTTCATGTGTTTGTTCTGTTAATTAATCTATCTTCATGTTTTATTAGCAGCTATTCATTTTCCAACTGTTGTAGATGAATATATATATAAGAACAAATTTATTTATATTACTACTGTACACTAATAAAGTAAAACTTAAGTTGAAATATGTTTTCTAAGTATACTGGATGGAACACATCAGATCAGTCAGTTAGTGAACACATGTAATGGGTATCAGGATCTTAATAAGATTTGAATTAGAGTCAGAAAAAAACTAACATATTGACATTACAGTCAAGAAAGAAGTAAAGCAGTTCAATTTATACATTTATTAAAATCTTTAACCTGAAGAATACTGCCATCTGGCTATACCTTGAAGTTCTTTTTATTTTTTTCTTTCTTTTTTTGTGTTTTAGAAACTTGATCAATGGTATAACAATATTAGGTTGATGTGAGATATTCAAGAGATGGGACTTAGAAAAAGGTATCTAGGATATTGAAGCCAATATTCTTGGGAGAGATTATTGTAGTTGTTATAGAACACCACTTTGTCCCCCAGAGAACAGAGTATTACAAAAGAACATGACTCACCCATGCTTCCTGTTGTCTCCTGTGATCACTCCTCTCAGTTAGAGCCTGCACCTAAGACTGAAGCAGTGGGTGATTGAGCTTAATTTTAGATTACAGCCATGAGAAACAGATGAATACAAAATGGCAGGATGTAATCAATTAAACATTTTAAATCTTTGAAGGGTCTCAGGGTTTATCTACTATTACTAAAAATAATAAACAAATATATTGTTTTTCTGTATAGCCAGATAATTACCAATATTTGTTGTGACTAAACTTTTTGCATTTTATTTATATTTTCCTTTTATTCTTGTAGCAAAGTTATTTGCTCAATGCATATGACAGACATGACAATCAACCTATAATTCTCTTGTTACTGAGTATATATATAACATATCAAACTTTGAACAATATAGAGAAGAAATGCAAAGAGAATCCTCCTCAGAAACGGTGCCTTCAGTGTGCTAGAAAACCATCTGTCTAGAGAAATGCTTCCCTAGGTTAAACTACCAAGTACAGCAACATCCAAATGCCAACAAGTACACAATTAAGTCTATAGCAAATTGTAGTTTCAGAAACATAAAATTACTCAGAACTAGAATAATGGAAAGATGGGAAATAAACTTTAATGTGTTAGATAACTCAGAAATGATTTCCTCTGCCAGCTTAGATCAGTGTGTCAAGATTATTTTTTATTTCTTAAAGTGGAAACAAATGATATAAATACTGAGCAAAACATATTTCTAAAATTCCTTTCCTTTTGTCATTTTGATCAAAAACAAAAGGAAGGTTAGTAGGTTATGCTGGCCTTTAACACTCAGCTTCCTGTCCCACTGTCAAGGTGTTAGAGTGGAGAGTTGGTTTCATACTGAAGAGACTTTTTAATCTTTCTCCTAAACCAGGACAGATTTGAGGAATAAAAACTGCTGGCCATACGACTGCAGTGTACAAAATCTAAAACTAGAACACTCCAATGTGTATCTGACACATCATACATCTTAGCAAAGATGACTGGAGCTTCAAATGTTGACTTCATCACTTCATTAGTTACCATTCTTACCGAGATTAGCTAATGCATATTGACTTCATCTTGCTAACTTGCACTAAAGAAGTCATAGCATTTAATCTGAAGCCAGAAAAGACATGATATGTCTGACAATACTAAGTATTAAAATACTGGTGATGTGGGATTCCCCTCTATATACTGTAAATATAATTGGTTAATAAAGAAACTGGCTTGGCCTGAAAGGATAGATAGGCGGGGGGAAAGTAAACTGAAAGCTGGGAGGTAGGAGGTGAAGTCAGGGAGAAGCCATGTTGCCCCTCCAGAGACAGATGCCAGAACTTTAGCCTATAAACCACATGACGATACACAAATTAATGGAGATGGGTTAAATTGAGATATAAGTGTTAGCAATAAGAAAATAGAGCTAATGGGCCAAGTAGTATTTTAAATAATACAGTTTCTGTGTGATTATTTCAGGGTCTGAGCTGCCAGGCTGCCAGGAAAATAAGCAAGCAGCCTTCTTACAACATAGTGGCCAATGTCCATAACATTGAGAAGTGTAAAACTGTTTCCTGATCAATATTTAGTGAGCTGTAACTCATTTCAAGGTTTTCATTGCTTTAATAATTTATATATGTGTACTCTACATATATGTATATGATCACACTACAGACATAGTTACCCTGCTCCCTTTTGTACCTCTCTGCTTTTAGAAAATGATACTTCACTTATCTCTGGTGATTGATTAAAACATGTAGATAGCCAACCTAGGTAAGCTCAGTCAAATTGGAGAATATTGTTTTTCTGAGTCCAGAGATATTCTCTCTCTCTCTCTCTTCTCTCTCTCTCTCTCTCTCTCTCTCTCTCTCTCTCTCTCTCTCTCTCTGTGTGTGTGTGTGTGTGTGTGTGTGTGTGTGTGTGTCTTTAGAAAGAAGACTGCAATACTTTGTACTCTGCTGAGCTAACAATGAAGGGGTAACAGACATGTGTGTGTTTTTTTGTATTCAACAGTCTTCCTCCAAGGTCTGGAAAATTTCTCCAGTATGTAGCCTAGAAAGCAGGCTTCAGAGTAAGCTTTTTGCTCTTCTCCGAGCTCACACAGTCTCCCGACAAACTGACAGCTCAAGAACCTCATCTCTGTACCACCAAAGCAGGTACAGAAAAAGCAGACCTCAGCCTGAGGGCTCTGTTCTAATAGAATGTTATGTTAGCATTCTGAAATTAGAAATATTTTATACGTGCCATTTTCAACCACTTAAAAATATAAATACTTATCTCCACTGATAAAAAAATATAGCACCATTATTAGATGTTAAGTCATAATTTGTCAGTCTCTGTGCAGCCTTCCTGCCTATTTTCAGATATCATTGAGCTTGATTTTTGTTTTGTCATTTGACATTATTTAGTTAAAAAAAAAAAAAGTCAGAACACCTTCAGTAGAGGACCCTAAAGAAAGCCAGGATTGATCATGCTTGCAGGTTCACGTGCTGTCCAGGAACGGACATGAAGCAGAAAAGTATGTTTGCTTTTGATACATAGTGCTCAAGATTGGGCTTCTAGTACTGTATTAATTTAATTTAAAAGAGGTTTATCAAATAAAATATAGGAATGTAAAAGTATATGCGGTATTCTATTCTTTCTATTAAAAAGACAAATATTGTTTACCTTCCATGACCACCACATTATTCATCTTCAAATTCCACAGGGCAGAAAATTTTCCCCTTCAGCTTCATATATGGTGTTGTACACAATAAACATTGACACCAAATATCATATTTATGCAGATAGGTGTAGTTATCACCAAAAAAATTAAAAGTGTTAATGTGGATCAAATGTAAATCCATTACAACCACAAATCTCCTGAAAGAAAGTCAATTATGAAAGAGAAGAAATAATAAGAGTGGTACTCCTGGCAAACAGATGCCCTCTGGGGGCATTCCATTCTTTCCAGTGAGCCCCTCCCACCGTTCTCTGAAGGAGTTAAGTACGGGACCCTGAAAGGAATGTAATTGTTAATCTGCAGATTCTGGTGTCTTTTCTAAGCCCCCACTCACTGCTAAAAGCACGGTAATATAAATTCTGCATTGTAAGTATTCTTTCCTGATTTAAGGAAATGAAAGGGCAAACAGGGAACCTCCACAGTTTTCCTACCTTTTACCAGGCAATCAATTGCATTCAGTCTATTGCTAGAAATTCTCTAGTCCTGCTGTAGCCCCTAAATCACTGGTATTCAAAGGTTTATTGCACATTCACACTCATTTGTCATTTGCAAGGAAGTCTAATTTAGTAAATTTACAGTTGGGTGAGTGCTTCATTTAGACTGTGCATGTTTAATAAAAGCCTTTTAAGTTACTAATCTCAGCTCAGGAAACAACAAAAGTGCTAGAGGGTTAAGAATAAAATATAGCAGGTAAATGTTATGGTGTGACATTTCCTTATAATGTTTCTAAGTAACTGAATTTCCTGTCTCTGGATTGTTTTTACACATACAATGTGCTTTGCTGAACATTTTCGCCTTTTATTCCTACCGTGTGAAGAATGTGTTGGTGGAATCATTCCTCAGTCAAATTGCTGCATTAGCTGAAAATAGTGTCAATAATTATTGCCCTGTAGGAGAGAGCTTAAAATAGTATCTCAATTGAAATAACTGAACATGTTCTAATAAAAATAACTCTAAAGAGTAAGAGTACATTTCAATCTCTGTTTCTCTGCAGTCATTTTTGATGTTCAACTTGAATATTGAAATATATGAATCATTTATAGAATGGGACTGCACAGTAAGCCTTGTCTTACACACACACACACACACACACACACACAGAATCCCATTTGTCTTTAAACCTTATGTCTCAAAGAAAATGTGAAATTGCAGAAAAGACAGAAATGTTAAGTTTCAAAAGAATGGCAGGAAAATTCATCAGAGAACACAGACACGTCATTCTCCAAATTCTTCTTTCTATACTCTGGTGCTGAAATTGTTTAGCCACAAGTAATAATAAGAAGAAAAATTAAATGCTTTCCACGAACAATGCTACATGACAAAAATAGACTCTGTGGACCTCATGTCGATAAGAGTCTGCCTGGTGTCTATTACCCTGTAAAGGTGAGTACCTCTATATTTCCCTAGCTGACAGACTATGAAAGCATTACTATACAGCACTGAGCATCTATTTGAAGTTCATCATTCTAAATGCACTCATCTTAAAAGCAAGTGTGTAAGAATTTGAATAAACTAAGAATAACACATCAGAAATGGTGTTAGTGGAAAAAATGAAGAAATGGAGACATTAGCACTACCTGGTAGAGTCTCTAACGTTTTCTGAGAACACAAAATACAATGAACAAAACCCACAGGTATTCTCTACTCTAAATGAACGAATGGTCAAAACTGCAAATACTAAAAAGACAAATAAAAATACTATGCATCAATAACAGTTTATATTGTACAAAATTTCTCTAAAATTATTTGGATGACTGGGAAAATGCCTTGTTGGATAAAATACTTGCCATCATGCATTAGAGTCTTAGTTCAAATTCTCAGAATACATATAAAAGCTAAACATGCCTGTATTCACAGCATTCCTTCAGGGAGATGAGACAGAAAATCCTCAGCTTCTTGCAGACCAGGATTCAAGCTGTGGACGAAGGAACAATCAGGAGATCTTGGTTAAAATATGGTAGACAGCAAGGACAGACCCAAAAGGTCTTTATTTTACCTCCATTTATGCATTGTGCTAAAGTACAGGCTTGCTTATTGTCCATATTAATAAACACACATGTGTGCATGTATATGTATACACAGAGACTTTTTAAATGGAATTTAGTTTGAGTTTCATTCTCATCCCTTTTACCAGTGTGTCATTTGAAAGTTTAAGGGGCAGTGATACAGGGAAACACTTTACTGACATAGAAAAGAATGTTCCAAGAAAGGATCAAATACTTGATTTCACTTTTATTTGTACAGGAATTATTGAGCAGCTTGTATTCCAGATGCTGATGAGAATAGGTGCACAGATGTACTTTCTATTTTCAAGGAGGTGTTCATGTGACATGGAGAGATAATGAAGAGTGAAATGTATCTTTACACATTTTATAAGAAGAGTAAATATTACATAGAGAAGGGCTGTACATGTAGTTTATATTTATAGACATAAAAACATATTGAAAATAGATTAATGTATTTAAAGTTACTTTTATATATAGTCAAACTGACTAAAATTTGATAGTAGGTTATGGTAGAATTGTTTCTTGAGTTATTACTGGCTCAAAACCTTTATTCAAGGGAGTCACAATTACCAGTCTGCCTCATCATTTGCAATTCCATTAACTTCTCTGAATTGGCTTCTCTTACCAAGACTTCATTACATTAAGCTTTTAATGGGATCCATTTGATGACTTATTTTTCTATATGTTGTTTTAATAGAATTTGTTAGACTTGTAATTCATAAATAATACATAGTGATATCTCACCAATATAGAGAGTTGGGAACCTACTAAGAAGGCATTAGGTGTGGGCTAGGTTTCAACTTTCAAGCCAGGACATGGAATAATGCCATCTGGAAGGGATGAAGAAAGATCGACACAAGAAAAATTGATGGACAAAACCAGAACAGACTTGATTACTGGGATAACAATTTTTTCATTGGAAATTTTACAGAATTGATAGATGTTTTCTTAAGTCACCCCTTTGGATTGGTTTCTGAAGGCGCTTCCAGAAAGAATTAAATGTAAGGGGAAAACACATATTATATAACATTAGAATATGGGTTGGAACCCTAGACTAGACCAAAAGGAAATAATAAGAGGCTTATATATATAAAGGCATCATCACCTGCGACTTCTTGTCTCAGGTAGGCAGAGGTATGTGCAGGCAGAAGCCTCAAACATCAGATACTAATCCAAGCTTCCTTCCCCCTGATTCTTCTCTATGTAGCTCAGAGGATTCAACAAGCTCTTTATTCACTGAGCTGCATCATCAGGAGATCACCCTTCTAAACTCTTTTATGAAGTACTGAACATTCCCTTGCAGTGCGCTTCTTTTTGACTTATCACCTCTTAAATTCCTCACCACTAATAATAGTGCATTGACAATTAACTTTCAACATATGAATTTGGACATTCAGAACATAACAGCCAGTGGGGAAAAACTGTACATTAACTTCCTACTTCCTCTTGCTAACTCCTACTTCCTGTTTGTGTGACCACTACGGGTCCACCAAACAAAGAATTAATTTCTCTCCCTCCCTCCCTCCCTCCCTCTCTCTCTCCCCCCCCCTCCACCCCGAAGGCTGAGTTTACTTCAATATGTGTATTAAATTGTGTCAATTTGTAAAGATATCTTTGAATCCCCTTGAAAGCACAATTAAAGTTCATCCTGCCCCCATTGTTGCTGCAACAAATTACCACAAACTGATTACTTAAAGCAGTACCCATTTATTATACCTGATTGGGGGTTTAGAAATTCAGACAAGCAAGGTGAAAATTGATTTATTGCCTGAAGTCTTAGCAGACTCAAACCTGAGGACAGAATTGTTTTTTCCAAGAAACATTTGGGGTGAATATGGCATATTCATTGAAGATGTTGACTACATCCAGTTCTTGCGGCTGGGGCAGATGTGTCTATTTGACTGCTAACTATCAGTTAAGAGTGAGTTTTGTTTTCAGAGTTCTCCTAGATGCCTCTTTTCATTATATATTTATTTATCCTAATCCTGTGAAATAGCACAGCTAGTCCACACACCCTGAACCTCCAACTACACCTTTGTCCCCATTTCTGCTCTGGCCCTTTGACTGATTTATTCCTGTAATTCCATCTACAGGATTTTCTTTCCATTTAATGCCCTAAGAACTCAGATCAGGTTTATTCTTAAATTTGAGGAGGGTATTTTCATAGTTAGTCCTAGATTAGTGTACAATTTATTAACTAAAGTACAGAAATTTTGCTGGATCTTCTTTACAATTCTGCCTAAAATAAGGGCGTGAGTAGAGTGACCCTAACCTATGCAGTTTTCTGCTAGAATTGTTACCATCTCCCAATATTGGAACTAAAGAGAAATCTAGTTTAAGTTATTTATCCAAACTTTGTTACACAGATGGTCAAAGACTAGGGATTAACTCTAAATCAATGATCACAGAGGACATACTCCTTTCCAAAGGATAACATAAACAGTGCGTCAGTTCTGTGGAATAAGAGAGAATCAATGGAGTGTTTTAAATTTGGCTTGATTGGTGTCTTTAAGCTCAGATAAAAGAAGAAGAGGAGAGGAGTAGTGGGACGGGGAGGGAAATGGGAGGTGAGGAGGAAGCAGAAATTTTTAATAAAAACAAACAAACAAATAAATAAATAAATAAAAATTTTAAAAAGTTACAGGTTACAGAAGGAAAAAAAGAGACATTTGAGACATAGCCTTCTTGAAGAGTAAATATCAGTATTACCTGTGAAAATGTACCACATTTGATATTACTGTGGCCTCCCTTTGGCTACCTAGTCCTTGTGAGCACCTCTGAAAGAATTCAGATGAATAAACATGTCATAGAGGATGGGCAGAATTTACTACGGAGCAAAGGCTAGTATACTCAAGGCTTGAGAACAAACAATGGCTTAAGAGATAGTTGTGCCTATCTGCATTTCTGCATTTCTGTTGTTTTTAAAGTTTCTGGAATAAGTAGCTTTTCCCGGGGATCTTTGTCCTGTGCAGGGGATTAACAGCCATCTTTGGTTTCACATAAAGGTGGCTCATTCTGAAAAAGACTCCTGCTATCCACTAGTCATATAAGACTTTCAAATCCTAGAACAATGTTTAAGTAATTATCAATTAATAATCTTTTGGGTAATTGAGGACAAGACATCTCCTCCCATCCTTAGAGCCCATTCCTCCAACTAGTTATCAGAATCCTGCAGTTCCAACTTCTTACCTAATATCTTCAAGGTACAAACTTGAATAAGAGATTTTGCCATGTAGAATATGTTTGAAAATTGATTGTCAACTCTAGTGAGAAATAAAAAATCAATGATCATCCAAATATAAATTAAATGGATTGTGAAAGACTGTTAGAAAAAAATTAAAATTATTCTCAATTCTATAATTGTAATGCTGTATATTTTCTTAGGTGCAAACCTTATTTTAGTCATAGTGTGACTAAATATTAAATAGGACATATAAAATAGTGACAAGACTTTCAGTACTAATTCTTGATCATGAAGGCAAGATAGATCTTAGCATTTACCAGACAAGCTTTTATCTGTAATATGTCAGTTATGAATTTCAGCATCTAGACACATTTAGCTATTTATTCTAGAAATTTTGACTACTTTTAAATAAATAATAGTACAACATGAGGAATAACCTAAGTAAGGATGCTCAAACAATAAATTTTGGGAAAATATTGCCCATAAGTAATTGATTAATACATAATCAAACACCAATATTTGTTGATAGGTTTGTACATGTATTCCTTCAAGACCAGCAACTTCTCTGATATTAATTGTGATGTCTTTCTTTTGGTGACTGAATCAGTATGTTGAATATTAGAGACAATGTTTTCTAACATGTACCAGCTTAGTGTTTGCCATAACTTAAAATCTAAGAGTATCACTCAGTTCAGTGACTATATATGTATTTATATGATTGCTTGCACGCAATTTATTTTATTTTGCAAAAAGTGAAAAAGTATCAGTTTTATCATCCTCTCCCAACATTAGATAATTGGATAATATGACTATACACTCTCAGTAGTTTGTGAAGGCATTTCTTATTTTCAGTACTGAATTATTATTTCAACTCTTTCAAACAAGAGATCTTGTCAAATTCAAGAAAAATACAGCAGTTTCAACAAATACCTGATAAAAAAGAATTATTTTCCTTATGAAAAGTAATGCCCAAATAATTCTCTTTTTAATGTTGAACAAGTTATTAAGTATTAATTTCCGTTAATTAGCAACAGATATCCATTGTGTTCAATGGCACATCGGGTACTGAAAATAGGATAATGTTTTATAGTTTTTTTCTTAGTATATTATAGACATTTAACAAGTGTGAACATTTGTTAAAATTTCAAAGATTTGACTTTTTTATGCTCTCAAGACCTGCCACTAAGAAAAAAGAAGTTGCGACCTGTTAAAACTAGGAGAGTTTCTGCTGACTATAACTTAATATTTCCAGCCCACCCATCTAATGCTGTGGTAGTGACATTTCCTTTTCATTAGCTACAGCCAGTGAAGGTATTGGAAAACCTTAATTCTTAATTCTGCCCAGCACATGTGGGGTTACCAGAGGCACACAGCCTGTTTTCACAGAGCACAGAAGGAGAGTTTGATGTATCAAACCCTCGACAAATGTTCTGGCAGTTAAGGAAAACTTTGTTTATATTGCGTGCCTCTCAACAGAAATTAAGAACTGTGGAAACAATTCTCACAAGAGGGTGGCAATCTTCTCTCGTTCTCTCTTAGTGAATATGACAAGTTCACCTGCTGTGGGAGGCTGAAAATAAAGGACAATCTCACCACATTAATAATACATGAGCCACAACTGAATCTGAGGCCAGCTCTGCCACCAGAGACTGAGTGTGACTCTTAATTCAGTGCATGATGGAAGTTCTTTCGCCCGAGGTAAATGTCGAGGAGGACATATTTGCGTGCAAGTCTCCACTTAAAGCCCTAGCGCTAGGCAGAGTTCATGTGCACGGAAGTGTAAACTTACAGGAAGAGGCAGGACCCACTAAGATGTTATAACACTTGGCTTTGGTGGGTGCCTAATGTTTTATTGAAGATTATTCACTCTTACCAGATATCTGAAAACCCACTTAGTGCTCTTGAAAATTGTGTTTTGACTACATGGACTAGTTCCCAATCACTGAAAGATAAAAACATCAAAATAAGCTAATAGGGTTTTGCCATGAACTATGATCCCAAAAGAGCTTGAAATAAAAAATGAGCCATTTCCAGGAGTTCTGTAAAGTTCAGGGGCTTCAGAGCCCTGTATATGAATGCGAAAGGAACAGTACATAGAAGAGAGAGGTAGAAGGAAGAGTAAAAATAGAAAGAAAAAATGAGAGATAATTTCTATTAAATGGAAAGAAAAGAAAATTTAGTAAAGCCTTTCTTAAGATTTTAACATTCACACAAAATTTGAAAATGGTGTGGGAACATTGAAAGAAAATTATGGCCGAGCTTATAGAGAAGATATTCCTTGGAAAACCATCTTATTTAATTTTCATACTTTTAAATAATTTTTTTATTTTTTTATTGATTTTTGGGGGAATTTTACATCATGAATCCTGATAGCACTCATTTCCCTTGGTTGTTCTGCCATCCCATCATCCAGCCTTTCCAACCCAAATGAAGAAAATGTTAAAAACCAAATGCAGTTTGTGTTTCTCATATATTCACTGGATCATGGTTAAACTACCAGTAGCCAGTCCCATAAAGAAAACTGAGTTCTTCAGCACCCACATCCCTGCCAGAAGCCATTAGTTGTAAAAAGCTACACTTCAGCATCCTTATCACTATTTTTAAGAGTTCTCTTTGATAGCTTTTTGTCTAGGTTGTTACATTTTGGGGGTTGGGGTAGGAGTAGGGCTTGTCACAGAAGCCTTCTATGTCGCTTTCTCAACTGTGAATCTGTAGTCATCAGTACCATAGCAAAAGTTGTTTCCTTGCCCTTACACTTATCAGAATCATGGGGCACAATATTCACATGGTCTTCTCTGTCAACAGAGACATGAATCTCAGCATGATCTTTGATAGCAGTACAGACCACAGGCATCACCATGACAGCCTGCCACAGTATGGGCCATGGGCACTGTCATAGCCCTCAGAGTCATAACAGGCCACTCACATCAACATGCTTCATGCAGCAGCACAGATAATGGACATCCACATGGTCTTAGATGGTAACTCGGGCCATCAGACCTACCCCTAGCTGCAATAAAATCATAGACCCAGACATGGATCATTTTAAATAATAATAATCCATAAAGAAGTATTCCCTGGGGGAAAAAACAGTGTATAAAAGAGAATTCCCCTCCTGCCAATTTTGTACGCTTTAGTACACACTTCAAAATCATGGTTTCATTTATTTCTTAACTTTTGAGACACAAAATTTGATATTTTACACTGTCAAGAAGAGTGTATAGAAATGAGACAATAAATAGAAAAGAACAAAACTATTGATTATTAAAGATCCCATGATTTACTGTTAGGATGACATTTATTACTAGTGAGGTAATAATCAAAGGAAATTATGGCAAGAATACAATGAAGGAAATACAGGAAATGAGGAAAAAGCCAATGCTTCTCAGAGGCTTCTCAATTCTTCTTCACTCTGTCCTGAGATTAGTATTATAGTTTAGAAGAAAAGTATTTTACCTCCTTTGGTGACACTACAAAACTTTATAGCTGATAAACCTTTGAGATTCTTTCTGGGGATGATGACACCAAAACTGACTTATAAATACAATATGTAGGTCATATCATTTCTGGTAAGGATGTTAGAGCACAGATCTAGAATCATATAGTTTCACATCTTCAGGACTGCTTGTGTCATTGAGTATACTTTCCTAGGTATCATAGCAAGAATGCATTTTCAAGGAAGGGATGAAATAAATTAGATAAATATGTTACCCTGGATGCTCTTGCTTTCTATTTAGTTAATGCTGCATCTAAATCAATTGTAAACTTTTATAAATTAGTATCTTGGAGGTAAAGATTCATCCTAATTGTTGATATCGAAACAAAATATTAGTTCAGAGAATAGTTGCAAATTGCTTCCTGTCTCTGAACCTAGGCAACATATGAATTTCATGTGGAACAATTTTTAAGATTTTGTTTAATAAGTGGATTTAAGTTTTTAAATTGAGAGAGAGGTTTTACATTCTGTTCCCTGTTTCTCTTGAAAATGAGAATATCTGGCAATAACAAGACCATGTATCACCTTCACCAGTATCAGTGGGAGCCCTGCCAAATCAACCGAGTCCATCTGTTCTCCTTGTGATCTCTATCAAAAGCTTGAAAACATGTATAAGGTAAAGAAACTGGATTGTAACTTTTTCTGCACAAGACTCTTCTGGTAAATATATACCTTTTTTCTGCGATTCTTCCATTGATTATATAACTCATTCACTGTACCATTCTATCACCTGTGGGAATTTACATTTTATCCTAGACTTTATTTTTCCTTGTTAGTCTGTTAACTCATCTTCTGTAATGTTCTAAATAATGTCCTTAAAATTTACTTTTCCACAATGACAGATGAGCCTTTCTCAATTTAATAGACTTCAAGACATTAGAGAACAATTCTTATCCATATTACAACTTTGGGGGCCTCAAATAAGGACCACAATGCTGTAGATAATTACAAACATGTAGTTTTACAAAATAAAAGTGAATGAAAGCAAAGCAAACATAACTAACTTTAGGTGAAATAATACTTCAAAGGATTAGCAACTAAAAATTCTAAGAGGCATGCTAGTTTGCTTACTTTGAGATGAAAGCCATCTTTCTTTAAGGGCAGTAAATCTGCTGTTTACCACACCCTCTCTCTCTCTCTATTCTAGCACCTGAATTTAGGATATGCATTGTCATCTTCCCTCCTTCTCTGCACCGCTGCTTAAATCCCAGACTTGAAGCATGTTAACACATTTTCTTAATAAACTAAACCTTAGGGACGGAGAGATTATTCAGTGGTGGAAGCACTCTTCATTCTTGTGGAGAACCAGGACTCAGTCCCTAGAACCCACATCGTGTCTACAATTCAACTTTAATTCAATTCCAGGGAATAAGAGGTCTTTTTCTGACCAAAAAAAGGATCAGGTATACATACTGCACACAATCATGTATGCAGGGCAAATACTCAGACACATTAAATCCAATTTTTTTTTTAAAATCCTTCTATGAATATATCTATTTTAATGTAGGCTTTTAAACAATGCATTTTATTTTAGACCACTGTTTTACTAACGGTAATATCCTGAGTAAACTATAACATAGGATTACATTCTCAATTACTGTCTACCCTGATAAAACAAAAATCTTCTAACTATTGCCTTTTCTCTTTTTTTCTTGAATGATTAAATCATTCCTGCCTGCTTTTTCTCCCTCCAAGACCCCCTACTTGTCCCATGCATTGCTATCTTTCAAATCTATGACCCTTTTAACTGTTGTTACATGCATATGTGTGTATTTATAATATATATAATACATTACAAAACTTGCAAAACAAAGTACAAAGATGATTCAAAAATACTATCACTGTGACTAAGTTGGTTTATATCTACAATGCAGGGAAGGCACAAAATATTTTTCTTAAGTAACTTTACCTCTGTCTATTGTTGATCTAGTGTCCAGTTTTGTAACTAAACAATAGAAATAATTATTAGGGAGGGACATGGAATATTTAATACTTAATGGGATATAAATAAGATAATATTCTAGTAAGAAACTATTAATTTGTATCTAAAATAGCCACAATTTCCAAAAGCTCAAAGAGAACCATCAAGTGTTAAACAAATCAAAGCTATTTTTACAGACATGTTTAGAAAACAATCTAGAGACTATTTCTTGTGCTGCTCTAAGTAATGTGTAAATGCTCAAATGTTTGCAAAATTTAGTGTAATAAAGATAAAATGATTATACATAGTTATATGATAAAACCTGAATAATGAGTCATCTACAAAGTCATTTCTATATGATAAGCTTTATACCACAATTTTACATATATAATTCTAATGTTAACAATATCCATTATTAGAGTCTTGAAGAATTAAAGTACTCAAAACCTGAGTACTTCATTCAAAGTTACTTTTTTAGAAGCAATTAAGCAAACATGAACTGAGGGAACCCTAGAGATGGAAAATCTAGGTAAGTGAACAAAACCTACAGATGTGAGCATCATCAAAAGAATACAAGAGATGAAAGAAAATAGATACATCAGTCAAAGAAAATGTTAAAGCTAAAAATTCCGGATATAAAATATTCAAGGTTAATAACTTCTATTTCACAAACAAAAAGAGCCCAGGACCTGCTGTTTTGCATTTGTCAAATTGGCTGCACTTTAAACTAGTAAAGCCCCTACTGCTCAGGCCATAGCTTCAAGGGAATTCTGTTCCCCTAGACAATGACTCTGCTGCTGCCACTAAAAGTAGTTTTAACTAAACATCTATCATTCTAATAAAACTCTAGATTCAAAGGCTAGGGTGAAAATGTGCAAACTCAGAGTTAGACTAGCAACTGACTAACTTTCTTTTTAGGCTGAGGACCCCAGAAGCCTCTCTCCTTCCACACTGCCTCAATTAAAAATCTATGCTATGCTTATCCCTGCTACTTCCTGTAAACTAGCTGCTAACCCCAGCTCTCCCAGTTAGGTTAATTTTCTTTAATTAATGCAAGTGCATGTCTTTACATAGTTAAGCAAATGCAGTATAAACAAATGTAACACACCTTTGCCTAATTAAACTTATATTCACAAAAATGATCAGATGGTTTTAATGCAGAATTCTACCAGACTTTCAAACATGAGTTAATGCTATTACTCCTCAAATTATTCCACAAAATAAAATAAACAGAGGAATATTGCCAAATTCATTTTATGAGGTCACAGTCACCCTGATACCAAAACCACACAAGAAAATAGAAAAAGAAAGAGAACTATAGACCTATAGACTAATTTCTCTCATGAGCATAGATGCAAAACCCTCAATAAAATAATAAAAAAAATCTAAAAACACATTAAGAGGAATATTCACCATGATTCGGTAGACTACACCCTAGAAATGCAGGGATGGTAGAACATGGGAAAACAGTCAATGTACTCCACCATATAAAGAAACTGAAAAAAAAAAACTCATAATAACTTCATTAGATGCTGAAAAAGCCTTTGAAAAGAGCCAACATCCCTTCATGACAAATGTCTTGGAAATATCAAGGATACAATGGAGATATCTAACATAGTAAAGGCAATATACAGCAAGACAATAGCAAATCTCAAATAAAATGGGGGAGAAACTCAAAGCAATTCCATTAAATCAGGAACAAGACTCTCTCTATATATATCTATTCAATATGGTAATTGAAGTTCTAACTGGAGCAGTAAAACAACTGAAAGTGATAGGAGATACAATTTGAAAAGGAATAAGTCAAAATATCATTATTTACAAAGGATATGACAGTACACATAAGTGACCTCAAAAATTCTATCAGGAAATTCCTAAAAGCCGATAAACAAAACAACTTTAGTGAAGTGGCTGGATACAAGATCAATAGGGAAACAAACAAACAAAAAAAAAAAAAAACAGAAGTCCTCCTATACCCAAATTGCAAATAAGACTGAGAAAGAAATCAGTGAAACAACACCTTTCACAAGAGCCACAAATAATATAAAATATCCTGGGCTAACTCTACCCAAACAACTGAGATTCTTGTACAACAAAAGCTTCAAGTCTTTAAAGAAACAAATTAAAGGTATCAGAAGAAGGAAAGGGTACCCATGCTCATGGATCCACGAATTAACAAAGGGAAGACAGCTGTGCTACAAAAAGCAATTACAGATGCAACAGAATTCACTCAAAATTTCAACACAATTCTTTACAGACCTTGAAAGAACAATACTCAACTTAAAATGGAATAAAGTCACAATAGATAAAACAAACCTGTACAGTAAAAGAAACTCCATTAGAAACTAATATCATAGGCATCCTTTTTTCCCTCTCATCTAGCCAAATGGAACCTAGTAAAGCAGCAAAAGTGAGTTAAAGATGTGGGTAAAGAGCATCAGGAAGCCAATATTGATGAGGGGAGGTCTTCTCAAGACTGTCTAAATATTTAAAATACTAAGTGTCAACCCTTGTCTGTCGTAGCAGGCCACTTTTTTGTAGGAGACTGCTTGATTGTTCCCGAATGCTCAGTCCCGAAATAATCACACAGAAACCATATGATTTTCAATACTGTTTGACCAATAGCTTAAGCATATTTCTGGCTAACTCATATAACTCATATCCTAAATTAATCCATCTCCATTTATCTATGTATTGTCACTGTGCTGTGGCTTACTGGATAAAGTTCCGGTGTCTGTCTCCTGCAAGGCTACATGGCTTCTCCCTACTCTGCCTTCTTTCTCCCAGCATTCATTTTAGTTTTCCCTGCCTACCTCTATTCTACCCTGTGCAGGCCCAAGGCAGCTTCTTTATTAACCCATGGTATTCACAGCATACAGAGAGGAATCCCACATCACCTATCTATGTGGGAGCCAGGCCTGCTGTCAAGCTGCAGTCTTAGTCCCAAATAAGGGGACAGAGCCAAGATGGACAAGGAGCGACCCACAAAGGAAGATACTATTAACAGAATGAAGGGTTAGATTTAACTCTGCTTGGAACATCCACTCTTATGTCTGTTCTTTTTAATATATGTGTTTTTGACCATAAAATGAAGTAATTTAGGCTTTTTGGTTGTAACCTAGTTAACATAAGCATATCTTTAGACTTTTCAGGAAACATTCCTATGAAGTTTTGAAAATAGATGGGTAAAAAGCCTTTCAAGTTTTATCTTACAATTTTAGTTAAACACACACGCACATGCACACACACATACACGTGTACACACTAGAGTCAATAAGAATCTTCGAGTTACTTGGCTATTCATCGTTGCTGTTAATTGGACTACTGCTGAGCTTCTCTAACATTAATTTCAACTCAGAAACCTGGAAAATTTTTCTATTTTGAAACCACCAGATAATAGCATTTTCTGTCTTCATATTCTATGGTTTTCTCAGTAATTGGCATCTCTGATATTAGCACATACCTTTGAAGGCATTCCTCTCATTTGCCTCTCTTTAGACTGGTACCAAATGAATTAATATCACTTTCCTGGACCCTGAGTACCTCTTTATGAACTGTCTCTCATTCAGTCCTTACCATTACAGAGACAGAACTTCCATGCACAAAAAGGAGTTATGTCCCACCAACAGATTCTGAACTCTGCAGGAATTACTGGGTTGAAGTCCATGTAGACAGATTTTAGCAATTATTAAAACACTATGTGGTGGTAATGTTTGGAGAACTCAAAACACAGATAACAAAGCAAGTCTCCAGTTTGCCAAGTATTATGCTCATGTTAGATAATACAAACAAATCCTGTTATAAATAATGAATCTTTTCTTAATTAATTTGTGAAATGAGATCTGAAAATATGAGAAACACTGAGGAAAATTAATCTTCATGCCTTAAAGAAACAAACACAGTGTGAGAGACAGTAATATTTTCATTAAAAATGTTTTTGGCTCCTGGTCATTCAGCCAGTGTCATAGATGGACTGCCTCTCATGGTCTGGACCTCAAGTTTGGCCATTCATTAATTTACCACTTCTACAAAGTTCTGCCCACCAGTGCCCCCGATTGTAAGTCAAAGGTTTTGTGACTGGAATGATGTCCCAGTTCCAAAGCTAGGAGCCTTCTCCGGTTATATAAGATGACCAGTTTAGGCTCCTTATTCCCAATTATTAAATTTTGATAGGGTCACTTTCATAGATTACAGTGAATGTCCACTATACTAGGTTTCTACATCATCTCCCAAATGCCTCCCAGTTTCAGTTTCCTCTCCCAGTATTATTTCCCTCCATCCTCCTACTTCCCAACTGATCCCTTCTGTTCCCATCACAACCTTCCACCAGTACACACACAAAATCTATTCTCTTTCCCCTTCCCAGAGAGATCCACATGCCACCTTCTTGATCCCTCCTTTTTACTTAACCTCTCTGGGTCTGTGAAGTATAGCATGGTTATCCTTTACTTTATAGTTAATATTCTCTTATAAGTGAGTAAATATCATGTTTATCTTTCTGAGTCTCGGTTACCTCATTTGGGATGATCTTTTCTAGTTCCATCCATTTTCCTGCAAATTTCATGATGTCATTGTTTTTAACAACTGAGGAATATTGTATTATCTAAATGTATTAGATTTTCTTTATCCTTTTTTTCAGCTGAGGGACATCTAGGTTGTGCTAGTTTCTGACTATTATGAATGAAGTTGCAATGAACATAGTTCAGCAAGTATCCTTTAGGAGAGTTGTAGCATCCTTTGGGTGTAGGTGGAGGCTGCTTGTTAATTTCCTAGCCACACAGACCCAAAATAAGCACAGAGAAACTGTATTAATTAAATCATTGCTTCTCTACTAGCTTACACATATTTCTAGATAGCTCTTACATATTAAATTAAGCCATTTCTATTAATCTGTGTATTGTCATGTGGTTCTGACTTACTGGTAAGCTTCCATCTGGCTTAGATAGCTCTTATATATTAAATTAAGCCATTTCTATTAATCTGTATATTGTCACCTGGTTGTGACTTACTGGTAAGCTTCCATCTGGCATCCAGCATCTGTCTCCTGAGGCAGCTACATGGCTTCCCTTTTTACTCTGCCTACTCTCTCCTCCTTGATCTGCTTGGAATTCCCACCTTGACTGTGGAAGGACGCTTAAATGAAATCCCACACTAGCTCAGAATTGAGAAATAGATGGTTATTTATTTAGGCATAGACTCACAAATCAGAGTCCTCTGTTTGAATGGAGATCAGAAATCGAATCTCACAACCAGAACAGAGAGGCCAGAAAAAAGAAACCGGACACATGCTCTATATCAGCATATATAGTATAAGAGGCCACGCCCCAGTGGGTGGGTAACCACTGGCTATAAGACTTCCTATAACATTTGGGTGGTACAGTTGGGACTTGAGATAGATCAATTTCCAATTTCCTGAGGAACTACCATATTGATTTCTATAATGGCTATACACGTTTGTACTCCCAACAGCCATTTGTGGTTTTGATATTAGCCATTCTGACAGGTGTTGAATGGAATCTCAGAGTAATTTTGATTTGCATTTCCCTGATGGCTAAGGATGAACATTTCTAAGTTCTTGACAGCCTTTGATATTCCTGTGTTGAGAACTCTATGTTTAGAACTGCACCGAATTTTTAAAACTGGATTATTTGGTTTTATGATGTCTAGTTTCTTGAGTTCTTTATATATTTTGAATTTTAGCCTCTGTCAAATGTGGAGTGACTTTTTTTGTGGGCCTCCATTTTGTCCTATTGATGGGTCTTTTGCCTTACAATAGCCTTTTAGCTTCATGAGGTTCCATGTATTGATTACTCTTCTTAGTGCCTGTATTATCAGTGTTACCACCTGGATGGCCAGGAACCAGTGGCAAGACAGACCATAAACCCAGGATAGAACAAAAAAATGTCTCTATGGTAGGATTCATAATAACATTTTGTTATACCCACAGATTGGTGCCTAGCTCAATTGTCATCAGAGGCTATCATTCAGCTACCAATAGGAGCAAATGAACAGACCCACAGCTAAAAACTAGGCAGACCAAGGACAAGTACCCAGAAGATAGGGAGAAACAATTTCAGGAGACAGAGGGTTAAAGAACAGCATAATGACACAGCCCATCAAGTCAACTAAGCAAAGATGATAGGGGCTCACAGAGACTGAAGTGACACTATATGGATCTGAGCTTGGTCCTCTGCATTAACCTTAAGGTTGGGTGGCTTGGTGTTCTTGTGGAACTCCGAACAATATGAGGGTATCTCTGACTCTTTTACCTACACTGGGGACCCTTTTTCTCTTCCAGGGTTGCCTCATCTAGCCTTGATATGAGGGTTTATGCCTAATGTTACTGTATCTTGTTAGCCCATATTTGGTGACTATCCCTGGGAGGCCTTCTCTCTTTTTGAAGGGATGGAGATGGAAGAGGAGTGGATCTGGGGGAAAGAAGTGAGTAGACAAATTTGAAGAAGAGGAAGTAGGGGAAACTGTAATCAGAATGCAATGGATGAGAGAATACAAGTTAAAAAGAAAGAGAATGGTTTTAATCTTACCTTAAGAATATGAGTTCCCACTTCCCAAATTTATTAGAAATTCATTTATGTAGTATTTAAGTGAATTCTGCTTTGGAACTCTTTGTTATTGAATTGGGAATCCACTTATTTTGAGACACATAAAGACATCGTTTTATCTAACCTTCGATAACGTCTTTAAAAAGTGACCATTATTGTGGTGTCTGTACTCATCAATAGCAAAAATAGTGGTTTAGAAAATTATTAGATAAAATGAGTAGAATGTGTTATATGCTTTTTTTTTCTTATTGTTACCTTTCCTATATCCAGGTATCCCTGCAGAATCTCATTTGATTTTCGTTATGTCCAATAGGGAATAATGTTATTTTGGTTTCTAGTTTTCTTCACAATTAGGAGTCTTCAGGCAGCTGTGGAAACCTGTAGAGAAGCTGAATGAGTCAGAATCCAGAGTGAAAGTTATGGGTCAGGAACAGTTTAGTACTTCCTGAACCTGAAAACCTCTCACAGCATGATTTATGACAGCACCTGAGTGTGATCACTTAAAAATAATGCAATGTTGTTATAGCAGGTGTAGTAGCCAGCAAGCAAAGTGGGTATGAACAGTGTTTTTCCAAACTTTGATGGTAATTAAAATGAACGAGTCACCATATATTATTCTTACTTCAAAGCTGCAAAGATCCTTCACTTGACATATTAACTGCATGGCAGGAAACAGCCTACATCCTAAGTGACTTTCCTTTTTCCCTTTGGGTGTGCTGTTTATGCGCTCACAGTTAACTTGTCAAATCAAATGGATTAGAATTAGATTGTAAATGGGACTTAAGGCTTTTTTTTTTCCCTAAGAAGAATGAGTGTTGTTTAAAACAGGTTCACTGGTTTTGCATATTCTCTCACAAAAATGTGGTTCAAACAAGAATTGATATGTATTTTTAATTAAACATTTCAACAGTGTAACTTGCTTTTAACATACTTTTGTGATTTTTACATATGTTTCTTCAAATATTTCAAAGATTTTTGTTGTACAATGAGGAATGGAGCTGGGCATGCCCAGAAAATACCTATAATGAATAATTTGTAAACTTCAGAGAAGATACAAACTTAACGATGAATTACAGAAAATATATATCTATAATTTTATCTATATTAACAGATAACAGAACTATTTTACATTTGTGAAATTTATTAGGAATTTGTATTAAAAATCTGTTGTCTATGATAAGCACATCAAATGTAAGCTAGTAATCTTTGTGGTTAATATGTCCTTCTTCTGTTGAACAATAACAGAAGTGACTATTAGCTAGTTTGGAATACTAAAATACTATATTTAAATATTCAAGAATCATGTTTTTATGTGTAAATTTCTCTAAGAATTGTGCATTAAAGATGTCAAATAGTATAAATGCACTCCACCTCCTCTCTTAATGGATTAAATTTTCTTAAAAAGTATTTATTTTAACAAGATGATATAGCAAATCAAATACTGACATTTTAGAGCTGAATTTTCCATTACTAAATGGGAGTCATTACTTTCAAGACAGTGGCACAATGTTTCAGAGAAATGAATTTGATTTTTAAAATAGCATAAAATTTTATTATACCCCAACTAGTTTATCATTTAATTAATTTATTTTCAAAACCACTTGGAAGTGGAATTAGAATCCACACTCCTTGTATGACATGTGGCCATCTCATCATCAGGAAGACAGACGGACCTCTCTGGTAGTCCAGCGACTCTCACTGATATCAGTACCATCTGAAGATGGTAGCGAAGGTGTGGAACTTCTGTAGGATCACATCATTGGAACAGTTATTGACAACTGTGATCAACAAAGCCATGATGTGCAAACTTCAAATGTTTATCTTTCTGACACAAATTATATCTTGATAAAGATAAAGGAATATGTTTTTCAAAATAATTTGCTTCTGGATAGGTTTTCTTATTAATTCCAGCTACTTGCTCTCCTGATCTTAAGTAGTATTTAATAAACTAAGAGAGTCTGAATGTCATCTCTCCGGCTTTATAGGACAAGATCTAATCTTTTGATGGGCTTTCTTTGAGTAACTACAATTCAAAATGTTTTTAGTAACTACTGATTAGTAGGAATTTTTCCAAAAGCTTTCCTTAAATTAGCACATGATATCTCCCTATCAATCTTATTAAGGTGGACTGTGACTGTGTCTGTCAGACATACTTGAATGTTATTTAAATCATTGGCTAACTTCTTTGGATACAGCTTAAGTTGTTGATATTTGTTGAACAAACAACAATATAATTTGGCAGTTGCACAGATCAGTTATCATTTACAATGTCCAGCAATGCTAACAGGTATGCGCTTATTGGTTCTTTTACTATTGCTTGGAGAAAAGCACATGAAAGTAGGCATGAGTGGGAAGAGTGACCTGTGTTTGCCACTCATCCAAGTGATCACAAGGGTAAACAACTTAGACTCCAATTGTTGATGAGAAGCTGTGGCGATTTTGTAGTTTGGGTGAGATAAATGCATTTTATTTTTGTGATGTTTGCAATTTATAAAGGCCTTCTAGAAAGCATCCCTATCTTGAATTGAGGAGTACCTGTGTCTCTATATCTCTATTCATCCATGCAGCCAATGTATGTATCTATCAGAAAAGCCTTCTGTTATTGGGTAAGAAATTGCTGTGGCTTGAGTTAGAATAATATAAGACATCCTCTGATGTTTTACTATGTTTACAAATTCTCTAACAGTAGTTGATACTGTTTTATTCTGTTCTTCCTTGTAACATCCTTTAAACCACAAAATTATCAATATACTCAGAAATTTATATAGTGGTATATTATTTATATTTTGATAAATAAACCTTGCCTGAAGACCAGAGGCAAAACTAAAGCCACTAGAGGTCAGTCAATGGTGACACACATCTTTAATCCCAGGATTTAGGAGACAGAGTCAGATGGATCTTTGTGAGTTCAAGGTCACTCTGGGCTATACAAGATCAATACAGAAATAAATCCAGGTGGTGTTGGTTCACATCTTTAATCCTAGTTTTAAGGAGTCATGCATTTAATCCCAGCTCTAGAGGGAATATTAAATGCGAGGAAAGAGTGGCTTAGTCTCTTTTAGTCTGCAGTCACCTAGCCTTGGTAGAGGTAAGACTTCTCTAGTGGCTTAGCTGCCCTGTTTTTCGGGTTAAACCCCAATTTCTATCTCTGGGTTTTTATTATTTGTGTAACAGATGGATAAATGAAGCCAAGTACAAATTATTCCATATTATTATGTCATGCAGATTCACCTGAACACATTTCACCATTGTGGGACTTAGAGTAGTACATTTTTCTAGTCACATGTAATCAGTCAGAGTTATCATCCCTCTAAAATCTAGAGTGGTGGCAATTTCCTCCTAATTCATTCTTGCCTACAACCAGAAGTGTTCTAAGTAACATAAATGACTTTCTGTTTGATTTATTCTTGTTTTAGGAATTTTTGAAAAGTTACATCAATACCATCTAATTAATATGATATAGATCCCCATAATGAAAATTGATTTTACTTCACAATAAAGAGAAAAATACTATAGAAATAAAATTTCCATACAGTTTAATGTAATTACTAAAACCTTCAACATATATATAAGATGTTCAAAAAATTTGCATAAAGAATAAAAATACATTTGGAAGCCCTTCAGGTGGTCAGACAAGACTGAGAAATAAATTAACATTTTAAAATACATTTATGAAATCATTTTTATGTGTATATCACAATAAAATAAAATTTCACTCGTATTAATACATATATAATTGACTGATGCATAATATATCATTAACCTATAAATATTTAAATATTTTTGTTTAATTTAACATTATTCTAGCTTCTATGTAAAGTAATTCTACAAGATATAGATCTGATGGAAAGATGAGTGTGGAATCAAATGGAAAGAAAAGAGTCATTCATCACTTAGCGTCCCCAGTGATTCCTCCAGACACCAGTACATAGTCAGTTCCTCAGTTAAAATGACACAGAATTTGCATAAATTTACATATAGATTCCTGTAAAAAATGTATATTTTGTTGTAACAGGAAGGCCATTCATTTGTTCCCGGCCACCCAGCTGCTCAGTCCTGAAATAATTACACAGAAATCATATTCATTAAAACACTGCTTGGCCCATTAGCTCTAACAACTTATTGGCTAACTCTTACTTCTTAGTTTAACCCATTTCTAGTAACCTGTGTAACGCCACGTCACAGTGGCTTACCGGGTAAAATTCCCAGCGTCTGTTTCTGGTGGATCCATGGCGTCTCCCTGACTCTGCTTTCTTCCTCCCAGAAATCAGATCTGTCTTTTTGCCTACTTAAGTTCTGCCCTATCAGGCTAAAGCAGTTTCTTTATTCATTATCCAATACAAGCAGCACACAGAGGGGACTTCCACATCATTTTATCTACCAATGTAAATGTTGTGTGAATAGTTGTTATTCTATATTATTTATAAAACACTAAGATGAATCTTATGTCTTTGGAACAAACAGCCTTTAAAATGTTGTTGACCAATTGTTGGGAGTTGATGTAGAAATGGAAAAATACAGAAACTTTATAGCACAAAAGTTCCAATTACAATGAGGGACTTGAAATGGTGTCTCTAGCATCTTGATAATATATTTGAGGTATGATTATAATTTAGATTATTTAGCCTAGAAATAGAAATTTTTCATAAGAATAGTGATGGAAATCAGTAGCAGAGAACCCAATAATTATGTTTAGGGTACTAAATTCAATCACATGAACCATACAAAAGAAAATTCTTCAATAATAATTTACCAGTGAACTAACAATACTTTGATATTAACTAAAGGCCATTTTAACCATTTAATCAAGCTTTTGAGTTATCTACTTATTGACCTCTCAAATTTCCTTTGGGAAGATTATTTATGAGATACATTTTTGTATCTTTGATTTCCATATATGCTCCTCTATTCAAAGTGAAACTTTGAATGAAACAAGCCAATATTGTGCTTCTAAAGTTGAATATAAAGTTCATCAATAAATATTTGTATTCTATACCAGCATCAGCTTTTGCTAATTTCACTAAATGCCAAGTACCCAATTATTCAAGGATGTTAATAACCGATCATCCAGCATGAGCCTAATTAGTTTGTGAACTTACCTACAACTGAGATATAACACTCAGGATGAAAGCACCTGCTGAACTTCGTGATGAGGAGGTATCTGTAGTTTGGCACGCCTCCAGTATTTAATTAACCTGTCATCTATTATTACATCTCTACAGAGCATCTACATCTTGTATAGGCTGAACATGCTAACCATATCTCTGAGATTAATTTAAAGTTTCTCAAATGTGTGCACTGTATAATCTTTGTAATTTGAAAAGTTTTTCAGTTCATGAAGGTAACTTGCTCTTTTGATACTTAGAGTGTTAGGAAGCCTAATTTACAGAACTTTTAAATCAGACTAGCAAAACTAAACTCAAAACAATATGTGCATAAATTTACTTAAGAGAAAATTTTTACTAAACCCAAAATGTACAAGAAGGCTTTTGACTAAAGTTTGTGTAACAGAAAGAGAGCTACATTGTGACTGTGTCAATATGGAGACACAGCATTCTGATTGTGTAGAATTTGAGGTCCATACATACTGTGGAGTAATATTTTTGTATACTGTAAATATCTGATGTTTGAAGTGGTTTTATAAAAAGCTGACTGGCCTGTAACCAGGCAGGAAGTATAGGCTGGACAATCAAAATAAAGATGCTGGGATGAAGAAGGCCATAGTTAGAAGAGATGCCATCAGACTCAGAGGAAACAGAGCATCTAGAAAATGAGACAACAAGTCATGAGTCACATGGGAGAGGGTAGATAAGAAGTATGTGTTAACTTAAAATGTAAGAGCTAGCTAGTAATAAGTTTGAGCTATCAGCCGAATATTTGCAATTAATTTTAAACCTCTGTGTTAGTTATTTGGAAAGTGGAAAGCAGGAAAGAAAAGTCCACCTATACATGAAACAATTTTATTTTATTAGAACTTGATCATTATTTTACATGCTCTATGCATATATGCAAATATAATAAATAACCTATTGTAGATGTTCATGAGTATATGACCCTAACATAAATGAGATATAATATTATACATCACAGAAATGTTGAAAAAGTAAATTCACAAAACATGGATATACAATTTTGATTATCATCTTTAAATTTATCTAGTCATTTATAAATGTTTTTAATAAACAATACATTAAAAATATATTTTTTAGCCAATTTTTTAGCCAATGGTTCTTTTGTTCTTGAATATTCAGCAATTGTTCTGCAGTGATACCTTAAAATGAATTGATTTGCATTGCTATTCCAGACCTAAGGAAAAAATAGCAAATTGATTGCAGATTTTTCTAGAAGATGAACAGTAAGTCAAACATTTGTAGGAGACGTGTACATAACTCACTAATGTGCAACTTTCTTTACCACAGACATAATCTTGTGTTAATGAGGCACTTGTAATGACATCTATACTGGGTGAAAATTTGACAATGTCTTGCAAAAGACAAAAGACACACTGACATGACCTTATATTTTAAATATATACTGACAGTTTTTACTTTTCTCAAAGATAGGGTAACAGTGGCCATACAATTAACAACATAGTTCAATATATGACATCACCTAAATTGATGTTTAATATAATAGAAAAATATCAAAGAAGATGAATAAATTTTGTCTGCATAAATATTTCAAGCCCATAAAACCTTTTAAGTACTAAAATTCCATTGTTACCATAAAGCAAGTGTAACTGACTTAACAGCTGGTACTCACAAAAGATGCAGTTCAGTATCCAACCAGGTAATGGCTATGTTCCCATTCCAAAATGACTGGAAAAGTACGAATCTGGACTAATTCCAACTGGCTATTACAATGAACAGTTTAGGACTTCATAACTTGCTCTTTTGGCAAAAAGTTAATGTATTTCTCACCATTTTTCTGGAATCTAATTTGCATTGCCTTTTGTCTACCACAGAGGTGACAATGAGATGCCAGCATAACTTAATAGAATACTTTATCTGGTCATCTACATTTTGGGATAATGGAGTGTTTTATAAATTAATATAGTGATAGAAAATAACTGGTACCAACTAATAATTGAAAAAATATTTCTCATAGCTAGATACATTTCTATAGTCTCCATATAATAAAAATAACTTTAATACTCAATAAAGGAAATTAAAATTATTAGCACTTAATTAACTATCAGTCTAAGATGAAGAGATTAAGTGTATAATAGCCAAAAATAAATTATTTTTGAATGAATTTTGAATAAATATAAATACTGAATACCCATATTTATTCTTATATTTATAAGTAACTGTAGATATTCAGTATTTATACTAATTTAGCAATTTATCCATACAAGGTTTAATTTAGTAAAAACAATGGAATTTCTTTGTTTTGACTAAAGACATGCAGGAAGAACACACTAACTTGGCACTAGTTCAAGTGTTAGTTTCAAAATAATACATGATCATATCATAAGATTCATTGACTATAAAGCTACCAGATTGAAAAATAACACATATGTCTGGTAATGAAGATAATATTTTTAGTTAAAATTACAGTATGATTTAAGTTACCTCACTGAATTTCTGTATTTCCATATATATGTAACAACAATTAGAAAAAATGTCATGAATTTAAAGGCGAGCAAGGAGGGTTATGTGGAAAAAAGGAAAAGAAAAACTATGTAATTATATTGTAATTTATTTAAGTCTAAGATTATAAATAATTAAATAACACAAAATCTCTAGGAGTAAATCTGCCCTGTATATTCTACTGTAATACTTACTGGCCTCATCCAGTGTTGTGCTGAAAAATTTCTCCTGAAGGAAATTATCTCCATTGATTAATATTAAGTGTTAACCTTATCTGAAGAAATTGATACATTATGTTGTTTATATACATTTGTACACATAGGTTGAATCCAAATTATTAAATATGTTTAATGACATCTTGATATCTAAACTTTTAATGACTGAAACTATTTTGGGGCCTTACACAGAAATAGTGCTGCTGCAGACTGTTGTTAGAAAGAGCAGAGTCTTCCTGCCTTAGTTTCTGTCCACCCTCCTGTGTGCTCTCGCATCACACAAGCACTTCCTTTGCGGTCAAGGCACCTGTCACTGCACTGCCAGGAGTACTGATGCCGGGCTTCACACGTCATCCTCTATTTGGAAACTGTCTCAGAGAAGGAACAAGGTTGCTGCTATGGCCAAGTTCTCGTTCTCTCCCTCCCTCCCTCCCTCCCTCCCTCCCTCCCTCCCTCCCTCCCTCCCTCCCTCCCTCCCTCCGTCCCTCTCTCCCTCCCTCCCTCCCTCCCTCCCTCCCTCTCTTTCTCTCTCTCTCTCTTTCTCTCTCTCTTTATGTGTGTCTCTTTCTCTATCTGATTCTCTGGCTCTGGCTCATACACACACACACACACACACAGCCTGTGATCATCAGGTGACCATCAGATGTGAGAATAATAAGAAATCAAAAGAAGTTATCTGGAGAAAAAAAAAGCAAAAAGCCTACAAATGGGAAGGACCACAGTAGGTTTGGATTTCAGCAGCCAGGTTGCTGACATTACATAATGGCAAATGGAATTTAAATTTACTAGAATGCCTGTGCCTTCAGCATTTTTGTTAGTAGTTACAAGTTCTCAAAGAAGTTGAAGGGTTGATAAAAAAAAATAACAGAACCCAAAATTTAGGAAATTTTATATATTTTTTTCTCAGTACACTTACTAAAACACTTTTGTGAGTAAGTTTAACAACAGAATATCAATATAGAACATAAGTATAGTATGAGAACCTTGGGACTTCAAATGAAAGAGAACATATGAGATCATTTCAGACAGGTTGGCTATAGTATTTGTGCATTTTACTGGAGAGCTTTCAATTGAGTGCTCCCCAGTTACTGAGGGTGCAAATGTCATACAACTCTGTGTTTTCAAATTTCTCAACTGATTGTTTTTAAGCATGTTACTTTACTCGCAGACCTGTATTCTATACATTTGTACTTGAAAATTATACAATCAGTCTTTACAAATAATCTATAAGCAGATATGCTTTTTTAAAAAACACATATTTATCCACTGCAGGAAATTTTTCTGGAAAATTTGTTAATGGGGCATTAAACAAGAAGAAAAATACTTAATAACAAATGATCAAAGTAATTTCTTTTCAAAAAACAACTACACATTTTTTTCTTCAATTTTATGAAGTCTCAAACATGTTGTATTAACTTTAAAATGATGCTTTTTAAAATTTTGTGCAGTGGTCACGGTGAAAATTTAATTTACAATAACTGTAGTAGCACAACCTTCTAATGTATTTCAGCTCACCTTTATACCTGGAACAATTACAAAAAAGAGATCATGATTTGAGACAGAACAATAGGAATTGGAAAGAGGAAAGGCCAGAGAAAAAAACTATGTAAGTATAATGCAATTTTAAAAATTGCTTGTATTAATTAAAGGAATAAAATGTGTGTTGCTCATATCTTTCAATATTTCTTGTAAAATATTGTTCATTTCTGGAAAGAAAGCCTGGTTTCTTCATTTAATGAATTCTTTGTTATTGATACCAAACATGTGGTTAGTTTCCTTCCTATTTGATAGGTCGTTTTCAGTGAAGATAATATAGTTAATCTCTATGCTGTACCAGTCAAACGTACAAGCTGCGTTTCCTGGTTCCATCACATGGATCATACCTTTAGATGAGTACAGACTAAGTGATCAGGTCACAAAAATATTAACCCTGAATTCTGTACTAAAAGGATCTGTGAATTTGGATCCTAATGTACAATTGATTATGTCATTCTTGATGTGCTAGTGTTAATTATTAGAATCTTCTACATATCATTTCATTTTAAGGCAGACAAATTAACATGGTGAAGTTAATACCAGATTACTAAAAAATTCTAAGCACATGTTTAGAGATAGTCTAATTGTTTACCCAGTGTTTTATGGAGACATTAAAAGGAGGATTAAAAGGAGAAAGGGAAGGAAGAAGAGGTAAATGGGACATATATGGAGGAGCATCTAATGCTAAGGACTATTTGAGGGGTCATTTGGAAAACCAATTCAGCAGAAGCTTATAAATGGATTTGTGTGTTTGTGTGTGTGTGTGTTTGTGTGTGTGTGTGTGAAAGAACGAAAAATAGAATCATCAATTAATGGGTAAGACAAAGCCCCAACTAGACATCCCTCACCACCAAGTGAAGCACCCAGTGCCAGAAATGGGTTACTGCTAGTTGAAGTTTTGTCCTAACAGAACTCATGGAGCCCCCACATCGAATAAAAAAGAAAACCCTCAGACTTTTTTTTTTTTTTGATTTTTCGAGACAGGGTTTCTCCGTAGCTTTTGGTTCCTGTCCTGGCAGACTTTTGCTAAGGCTACTGGTTAGTTTCTACAAAAATTTGTAAGGCACTGTCATTGAAGACAGCACTTGTACAGCTCATTGAGCATGGAGAAGTCAAGCTGGTACCTAACTAAAGCCTTCAGCCCTACCGGCCAGTTTTCATAGTAATGGAAGTTATTGTGCTTGGTATCAAAGAAAAGGGTAAACAGTAACCCAGCTACAAGTCCTGCACTATAAAATGATGAGCTGCCTGCATGATATATTGTGCATAGTGGCACAAAGATTGTGAAAAGAACCAACCAGTACCTGGATTAAAAGCCCACTACAGGAGATGGAGTGCACTGCTTGGGTAGCCTTGAACCTGAGACTAGCGAGGCAATGGACTAAGGCAAAAACCAAATCCTACTCATCTACTGAAGGACAGAGCAATAAAATGATTCCTAATGACAAGCTGCTTTATTCTTATTCTCTGTGCTGCTCAATCACCATCATAGAAGTTTCCTCCTGTAGAAGATGGGAACAAATAAAGACCCCTAAAAATGGACAATGTCCAGAGATTCAGAGACCTTAAAACACATCGGAAATGGGTTGTCTTCATCTAATCCTTCCTTTCAGGATTCATATTGTTCTTATACCCTTAATAATAGTGTCTTAAAACATCATAGAATCCTGCTGGGTGGTGGTGGTGCATGCCTTTAATCCCAACACCAAGGAGGCAGAGGCAGTCAGATTTCTGTGAGTTCGAGGCCAGCCTGGTCTACAAGAGCTAGTTCCAGGACAGACTCCAAAGCTACAGAGAAACCTTGTCTCAAAAAAAAAAGAAAGAAAGAAAGAAAGAAAGAAAGAAAGAAAGAAAGAAAGAAAGAAAGAAAGAAAGAAAGAAAGAAAGAGAAAAGAAAAGATCATAGAATCCTGGAATTTTGAGAGTTGAGAAGGACTCAAAAAAATCATCAGATGCAGACAGTCAATGTACAGATGAGGTTGATTAGTTGGCTTCCGATTGTGAAACTTCTAAATAAAGATTGAACCTGCACAGAAGGGCCATCTAAAAAAAAGGGAGGACCAAAGATTTGAAGAGCCAGAGAGGATGGATTACAGCAAGAAATAGAAAATATGTGTGTATGAACTCAGAGACTATGGCAACATGCACAGAATCTTCACTGGTTCAAACCACGTGGAATTCCAGCACTGAGAGAGGAGTGGACACACATTCCCACACTAACCAAGAAGAAGCTACCTCTAATTGGCAACTGCTCACAAAGAAAAAATAAGTTTCCCCAAAGGAGTATCACCAGGTATAAAAAACCACTCTTAAGGGAATGGCCCACACCCATAATGAGATAGCCAACATAAAACAAACTCAATGGTATTTTTGGAGAATTTTATTGATACTTTTTCTCTATTTCTCTTTTTTATTTTTTTAAAACATCTCTCTTTTCTCATTTTACATATCAACCCCAGTTCCCACTTCCTCCCCTTCTCCCATTGTTCCCTCCATTTCCCCCACTATCCACTCCTCAGAAAGGGTAAGGCTTCCCATGGGGGGTCAACAAGCTTAGCACATTGCTTTAAGGAAAAACCAAGGCCCTCCCCCACTGTATCTGTAGGCTGAGAAGGTATCCGTCCAAAGAGAATAGCTTCCAAAATGCAAGTACAAGAGTAGGATAAATCCTGGTCCTATTGCCAGTCTGCCCCAGCCATACAACTGTCACCCACACAGAGGGCCTAGTTTGGTCCTATGCTGGTTTCTTGCCTGTTAGGCCTGAGTTGGTGAGCTCCTATTAACTCAGGTAAGAATCTTATTGGTCTTTTGCCTGCATATTACGGTTTCCAATTTTGTATTTTTATGAGGTGTGTGTGTGTGCATGTGTCTGTATGTCCTATATCAGTATGTATGCATTTCTTGTGCTTTTTTGGTGTATGTTTTCTCTTTTTGTTTATTTGCATCTTTTAATCTTTTTTCTGTCTGTCTTTCTCAAAAGAAAGAGGGAGAACCTGTGAAGTTTGAAGAGTGGTGAAGTAGATGGGATCTGGAAGGTGATAAGGGAAGGAAAACTGTGACAAAAATATATTTTATAAAAATTTATTTTCAATACAATATACACTATCTTGTACATATATATATATTTAAATTAAATGTATTCATTATTTTATACCCCAGTCACAATTTCCCCTCCTTCCTCTCCTCATAGTCCCTCTTTCTGACTTCTCTGCCCTCCTCAATCCACTCCTCCTGTTTATGTTCAGAAAGGGGCAGGCCTTCCATGGGTGTCAACCAAGCATGGCGAATCAAGTTGAGGTTGGATTTGTCTCCTCACCTTTTATTAAGGCTTAGTAAGGCAATACATTGTGCAGAATAGGTTCCCAAGCCTGCCAAAGCATCGGGGATATTTTAAGAAAATATAAACACAATTACAAATATAAATATCACCAAATTACTTTATCCACTATTGACTTCTTACTTCCCTTCTATCTGTACTCATTATAGAATATACTAAATTGTTAATATGTGTCAAGAATACTACCTTCCTAAAATATGCAAAAATGAAATTGGGTACTTTATGACGCTTTAATGTATTTTGCAAATTCACTAAGCTTACTGAGAAAAAAGAATGATGCTTGAGACTTTAAAGTTGTGAACTATCTTTTTATTTTGTCATATCAATACAGAAGAATGCTTAAAAATAGGAGATATTTAGGAGAGAGGCTAAAGTTATTCCATAAGAATCTTATGGTTACTTTTCTCAAACTGTCAGTCAAGACATATGAGAAGTCTCATTTTCCAGAAAATTTGTAGAATAAATTGATGACCCAAAAGAGTCACCAAATGTGATAACTGCAGAAGTCCTACACTGGAAAAGAGCTGTCCTTTTTATCCTATTTAAATTATTTTTCTTCTTAAATCAATGGAGCAAAATATGAGTAAGGATTAAAAATAATGTTAAAAACCACTACATAAGACAGTTATATTATTTGTTTGTCAGTTACTTTAAAGATTATATACAATTAATTTGTCAGAGCTTTGTGTTTTATGTTAATTAAATGCCTAAACACTTGTTCTCGCATGAGATTGTACTATCAGCATTAGTTCAACTCCATTCTAGAAGACTGCAATACGGTGTTTATTACTTATGTAAATTTGGCTAATTACACACCAACTCGGTTATCTTATTTATTGCATTTCAATTAGAATCCTTTTAATAGTCACTAACTCTTTAATTAACTCATAAGAATAAGAGGTGTCTTGTTAAATGTAAATTAAATAGATTTAAATAGACAATAGACTGCAAATGGTAGATTTACTGCTAATGCTATAGAAAACTGTTGCTGGAGGTTCTAAGTGTACTTGATACCATCTGCCTCCATCTCTAGTGAAGAAGAAAATACTATTTTCTTTGAATTCTCTCTAGCCTGAGGATAAAACCATGGCAAAAATAGAAGTATGATTCCTTATGTGGTTTTTGCAAGAGTAAATATAATTTGAAGTTTTTCTTATGTCAGAGATTTTAGGTTTGGAAACATTAAACAAAAGGCTTATTTCACTATGAAAGTGCATATGCTAAAAATAATGTGTTATAATTAATTTATGTGTCCTGGATATAAGGAAGGAAGTCCTCCAGCCCGTCCTCAAGTGATCCCTTGTGTCCTAAGGAGGTAATTAATTAGTAGGCAGCTTCGGGGAGGTGACATGAAGACATAAAGACTGACACTGAAACCCACTCTTGTTGGTATTCGTGTTTCTGCATTAGCCAGATAATTTCTGGAAGGTGAAGTAAGAGTTGAGCTTAGCTGTGGGGACAAACTAGCCACAGTTGCTATACAGTTGGCCTCCTTGTAAGGGAATCAAAGAAAATTTCTGGATTCTTTGTTTATGTGTGGGGACTAGCAAAGTCTTTTGCTCTAAACATGGCAGGCAAACAGACAGATGAATGGATGGATGATAAAGTGTATTTTCATTTTACACACACACACACACACACACACACACCTTTAGCTAACAAAAGGGAGAAAAGTTAAGATTGAAGAATCATGACACAGGTGCTTATTATAATGATAAAATTTAAATGCAGTCTGGGAGCATAAAATCCTGAAAGTTGAAACAAAACATTTGATTTGTGCTCAAGATTGTAGGATTTTAGAATTAGTGATGAAGCAGTAATAGTTTGAATGTAATGCTAATAGCAAAATGTAAAATTAATAAAAAAGTTACTGAACACATTAATTTTTTCACTTTCAGAATTGTTTTCCTTTAACATAGGTGTTTCTTCCAACAAGAAATCCTCAGATCCTGCCCGTGAGCTGGAAGCTAAGAGAGCAGAAACATTGATTGCTTCATGCTCTATCATGGATATCATGCATTACACCCTGTCCTTTTCATTCCAATTTTACGGCATATCATTTCAATCAATGGAGTCAAACTAAGGATTTCTGCCGTGCATTTATTCAAAGTTCTTTTCCTTTTAAGGTCTCTATTCAGATACCTCCAAAGAGCTCACTGAGTGTAGAAACCCATGATCATTTTTAAAGTAATTAACCTTAGCAATATCCTGAAAAGAAAACACATGGTGCCATTCCCATGGATTCTATTTCCAGGGATGCATTCTTGGGGTCTATTCTTAGCAAAGCTGTTATTATCCACACATTTCCAGCTTTACATTCTGAAATACCAGGTCTGAATGGGAGCCTTTGGCATAATACTCAGCAGTTCTATGATCTAAGAATAAATCTTTTAAAATATTTCCAGACTAACATATTTTTGTAATTTTCAAAGAGAAATAGAAAGTGTATTCTTTTAGGGATTGGTCTATATATCCATATTATAAACATTTCTGAGATATTTAATATGAAATATCTGGCACTGAAGACTGCTAAGTAACTTTCTTCAAACATTAAGAGGATATAGTAGATTTGTGACAAAAGCATTTTTACTAGATATAAATAAAAATACGTGCTGGCATATCATTTAGATTGAGAAGTAGCTCATGGGTTAAAAATAAAACTGTAGACAATTGTGGGTAATATCTGTTTGTAGATTGAGGAAAAATGCAAGATGTGCCCACAAGTTATGAAATCTCTCATCTTTTAAATGCTTCTTATTGAAAACATGGATATCTTAAATAACTTCTTACCATGTTGTACTGTCCTGCTCTTTCCCCCAAGCCCTGTTCTGGGAAATGTTCTTACATAAAAACCTACTCATTCAGATTATTTATATGATGGATTACATTGATAGATTTTCGTATGTTGAACCAGCCCTGCATCTCTGGGAGGAAGCCTACTTGATCATAATGGATAATTTTTCTAATGTGTTCTTGGATTCGGTTTGCCAGTATTTTATTGAGTATTTTTGCGTCGATGTTCATGAGTGAGATTGGCCTGTAGTTCTCTTTCTTGGTTGTGTCTTTGTGTGGTTTTGGTATCAGAGTAACTTCAGCTTCATAAGAGGAATTTGGCAATGACTTCTCTGTTTCAATATTGTGAAATACATTAAGGAGTATAGGTCTTCTTGGAAGTTCTGGTAGAATTCTGCATTGAAGCCGTCTGGATCTGGGCTTTTTTTGGTGGGGAGGTTTTTTATAACAACTTCTAATTCTTCGCAACTAACAGGTCTATTTAGATTGTTCACCTGGTCCTGGTTTAACTTTGGTATATGGTACTTATCTAAAATAGTGTCCATTTCTTTTACATTTTCCAATTTTGTGGCATACAGGTTTTTGTAGTAAGATCTAATGATTCTCTGAATTTCCTCTGTGTCTGTGGTTATGTCTCCCTTTTCGTTTCTGATTTTGTTAATTTGCGTATTCTCTCTCCGCCGTTTGATTAGTTTGGATAGGGGTTTATCAATCTTATTGATTTTCTCCAAGAACCAGCTTTTTGTTTCATTGATTCTTTGGATTGTTTTCTGTGTTTCTATTTTGTTGATTTCAGCCCTCAATTTGATTATTTCCAGTCTTCTACTTCTCCTAGGTGAGTCTGCTTCTTTTTTTTCTAAAGCTTTCAGGTGGGCTATTAAGTCTCCAATGTGTGCTTTCTCCGTTTTCTTTAAGTGGGCACTTAATGCTATGAACTTTCCTCTTAGCACTGCTTTCATAGTGTCCCATAGGTTTGAGTATGTTGAGTCTTCGTTTTCATTGAATTCAAGAAAGACTTTAATTTCTTTCTTTATTTCTTCCTTGATCCAGGTGTGGTTCAGTAAAAAAAATAAAATAAAATAAAAATAAAAACCTACTCATGAACAGGACACTTTTTAGAGTTGTGGCATAAAAACCTAGTTCTGGAGTGTTATTTGTTTCCTTAACAATGGGACCATAGGAAGCTCTTGGGTGCTTTCTCTTTGTCACGGCACAGAATAGAAGTCTTTCTGTTTTTTTGTTTGCCGGTTTGTTTTTTGTTTTTGTTGTTTGTTTTGTTTTTCAATACAGTGTTTCTCTTGGAATTTTGGAGCCTGTTCCAGAACTTGTTCTGTAGACCAGGCCTCAAACTCACAATCTGTTTGCCTCTGCCTCCTGTGTGCTGGGATTAAAGGCATGTACCACCACCTAGAAGCTTTTGTTGGATTTGTTTAATTTTTGTTTTGTCAAAAAGAATACTATCTCCAAATAATATAGTTACATAGTTGCCAGTGACTTTTCCTTTGATGTCCTAGACTCTATCATGAGAAAAAAATTAACTATTTTGTTATTAATGAAAGTATCTACTATTATGTTAAAGAATAAACTGTGACACCTGAATCTTTTTTTGCTTTTTTACATGCTTGCTATCAATGCTGTATATATACAACCTGTCTTAGCTCCACAACAAAATCCTAGACCCAAATTCCAAATTCTCAAATCTTAAATTTCAGGTCTTTCCAGACATACATAGGAGGACATATCTAGGTCTTCAACACTCTTCTTAAATTTCCTAGGAAGCCTCTCTATATGTCTTTCTACAAAGCTGCTTTCTTCTGTTGCAGTAGAGAATTTCCTCAGAGCCACACTTCTTGTTTGTTTGTTTCATCATTCTATCTCCTACACACCCAGCTCACACAGTTCTGTCTTCAGATAAAAACCACAACCACTACCCCAGGAGTGGTTATCACCTATACTGGACTAGGCTCTCCCAAATCAATCATTAAAATAAAAAATTCCTACTATCTTGATTTCAGGACTATCCTATGGAGGTATTTTTCCCAATTGAGATTCCCTCCTATCAGATGACTCTAGTTTGTGTCAAGTAAACATAGTTTAGCCAGCACAGTTCCAGTCCTACACAAAGAACCACAGGCAACTAGAAGTGCTGAGAGAAGAAAATTAGCTTCTGCATGGGTTGCTATCATAATTAGGTACTCAAAGTAAGGCAGTCAGCCTGGATATCATATGCACCCAAGTCACATTAACTAGACTGCACAAGTTTTGCTTATATGTTTATGTATTTAATAATGTGTAATAATAATGATCAAAAATATGTCATCAATTTAAGGAATTGATAAGGGTCATTGGAATGGTTAAAGGGAAGATTTGGTTGGTGGAAACAATAAATTATATGTTAATTTAAATTATTCTTAATAAAAAAGAGACAAAATCATTTTAATATCACCTTTAATCTCTCTCAAATTCTATCTGAAGTTTCTTTCAGTTCCTTCACCTCACATTTGTTAGCTTCACATTTTAAACAAGTTATTAAATTTTGATATATTCAGTGACATTTTATTGACTTCCTCCTCTTCTTAATATCCTGTATTTCCCTATCACCTCATAAATTCTCAAGTTTTAGTTGCTACCCATGGGAAAGCTAAAAATGCTTTGTCTCCAGAGTATATATCTAAATAAAAAACATTAGTGTTGACCACACATTGGAACATACTTAAAATATCCAGGTTAAATATGAATTTAAGTAATTATCCACTTTTCCAAAATGTTCTTCTAGTGGCAAAGAAAATGAGAAATTTTATGAAATAGTTATATCTTATATGTATATTATTTAAAACCTTTCACAAGAAATATGCAAGCTATTTTGTCAACTTTTAAAAACTGATAATGGTAATGATTTTGTTCAGTGATGTAAAATTCAATTCAAACGTCTCAAGTAAAATATTGGAAAGATGTCTTATTTACTATAATGTTTTAGTTAAAATATAATCATATCACACCCTCTTTCCTTATCTTCTCTCCTACTGTTTCCATGTTTCCCCTCACAAACATCTGAACTCTTTTCCTCTCATTATAATCATTATATTATATGTTTTACATACATATATATGCATATGAATGCACACATTAATTTGTATATATGTGCAAAATACAAGCCAACATGCTGAGTTCATTTAGCATGTCTTGAATGTGTATAGTTGCATGGACAATCACTGAGTATCACTTTTAGTTGGACCTTCACCCTTGGGTTTCCAGATCCTCAGAGATGACTGCACTACCACAGCCTTGGTGAGGTGCTTGAAAATGACTAATTTTCTCATTAATAATTTCTTAGCTAAAATAATTAAATAATGTAATTATAAAATGTAAGGTTATTTTATCAAGTCATATAATAATATTGAAATATTTTAGTGTTATATTTTTCCATCTCAGAATGCACTGTTTAGAAGAGAACTTTCCCATGCAAAATGATGACTGGGATCAAACTTGACCTGATAATTATAATTAGGACATTGTTTCACCTTGCAAAAATTTTGAGGATAGAATTGAAATAATAAGATCTAAAAACATTTACCATTTACATGATGCTATACTAATAATATTTTGTAAAGAAAATGTTTAAGTTGCATGAATTTCCTAATATATTTTTACCTAAATTCAATCTTAGTTTTGAATGATATGATTAGAGTATAATGGAAAATTGATTTCCTTGCTTTCTTTTTCCACAAGTCCTGAAAGAGAAAAGGAGAAAGGGACATTTGATTCTATTGCTTGGCTATAGGTAGGAGTTACAAGTGCTGACTGATGTTCTGTAAATAAATAGCAAACTCAGTAACCACACAGGCAATTTCTATTGTGGCGACAATCATTTCCATTACACATATCTGCAACATTGCCTTTATCTCTATCTTCAAAGTTTACAAATATTAACCCACAAAATCAATAACCTTAAAGAGGATTAATAACCAATTTCTCATCAATAATATCTGTGCCACTAAAATGTCTCAACAATCTAACATTAAATTGTTGTGTCAAAATGTTTATAATGCAAAAGCATTCTGAGTGTTATTTTCTCCTCAGAATGAATTGTTCTGATAAAACCAGGAATATGCATGTGTCAACAACATCTAGCTCCACAGTCAATGTTTATTTCTTCCATCATAGCCACCTTTAAGCCCACGGGATCACAAAGCTACTCCTTATTTCCTGTAATGATAGAGTTCACTGAGTATCTTATCTCTTTCGAGTATGAGAAAACAGAAGTTACCAAATTACAGAATTCACTAACATTAATTAAAATTTTTAAAAGACAACTGATGTAAATACTTTCTAAACACATTTTCCTTACTGACTAAATAAAAAAGATATCAAACTTAGCCAGAAATTTGATACCCTTTCTTTCCTTTCCATATACGCGTATAAAACCTCAGTACTGCCACGTGATAGCAGTTCCTTTGGCTTAAAAATGCATTAAAGAAATGAAAGCAGAAAAGAACTTTTGCAAGGTATCTGTGACATGATTGCCACATGATGATTTCCTGCTCTTTTGGAATGTGTCTCTTGGTTTTGTAACATGTCTCTTCTAATTGATGGACTCTATAGGTCAATGTGTACAGACATTGGAGATAGAGAGAAAGGGAAATTTGAAAAATGTGTGTAATGGAAATGTTTATGATGGTTAAGAAAACATCTCGTGAAAATGACTTTGCCATAACCTGTTTCATAAACATAGTGATGGATACAGTCATTCACTTTAATCATTATAGTATAATCCACCCCACAGATCATTACAATAAACTCAAGATAGCAACTATCTTCTTACTTTTCCATTTTATTCTGTACATAATCAAGAAACTTATCTTTTAAACCAAAGATTTATATGTAAAGGTTAGGGTATATTTTTATCAAGCCTGTCCTTTTATGTCAATTTCTATCAATATTTACTTAGCAAGTACACAATTTGTTTTTTTCTGCTGGTATCTATGGAGACAACAAGGAACATAGGTCATGGCTTCATAAAGCATTTCCTCAGGTAATTACTCAATTTTCATAGCTTTCAAGCTATTACTAGCGAATAGTTGGGTTATGTCTCCAGGCTATGTATAATGCCATTGCAAAATGACCTTTTAGAAGCTTAGAAAGTGGAATCCACTGAAATCCTGTACTCACTATAGTTCATATGTGAATGAAATGAAACAAAGGAACTTTTCTTATACAATTTTATATGGAAATAAAATAATAGCCTTAATGATGAGCTCAATTTACTATGTATTGAAGTAAAATAAACACTGTAGAAATTGATGGTATTCATTAACTCTGAATAATAGAAATTACACATAGTTTTTTTTATACTAGTAAATGTTACATGATGACCTGACCCCATGCCTCATCCCTGACTCCCACCCATTTAGTTCCCCTTTAAGACACTGGTCACTCTAAGAGACAAGGTCCCATGGCCTGAAACAAGGGTACTCCACTGCAGATCTCTGCTTGGGATGGTACTGTGATGTGCCTTCATATTTCCTGCTTTATAGTTCTACTGAGACATAGCACAAATAATAAAAATCCAGAGACAGAAATTGGAGTTCAACCTAAAACCCAGAAAAGTAAAGCAGTCAAGCCACTAGAGATGCCTTACCTCTACCAAGGCTGGGTGACCACAAATTTAACTGACTGAGCCTCTCTCTCCTTCCATTTTATATTCTCTCTAGTGCTGGGATTTAAGGTATGTGAATCTTTAGGATTGAGATTAAAGGTGTGAGCCACCACCACCTGGATTTGTTTCTGCATTAATCTTTTGTAGCCAGAGTGTCCTTGAACTCATAGAGATCCACTTGACTCCGTCTTCCAAATCCTGGGGTTAAAGGTGTGTGTCACCATTGCTTGACCTTTAGTGGCTTTAGTTTTGCCTGTTGTCTTCAGGCAAGATTTATTATCAATATACAAATAAAATACCCTTATACCCAGAGTGCAGGTCTTCTATGTTCTTTGTCATTTAGTTTGTTCCAGATCAAATTGCATAATGTCAAAGTTTCCTATTACCCTTAAATAATATAAAAGTAGGATACTTTCCTTTGTACAGGGTGGGAAAATTTCTCAAAAGACTTTAACTCTGAATTTCCCACTTTCCCATCACCCTATTCATGATAGTTATTTTTGTTACTTGTATGCTCTACATTTCATAAAATCTCCAGAACTTAAAATGAAATCTTTGTCCTTTAATGCCTATCCTGTTATCTCAGATATGATGTACTTGCCCTTTGTAATGTTCTCCTATCTCAAGGCCAGAAGGTTGGTCCCAACTTCACAGACTCCTCTACAGGAATAAAGTTCATTCTTGCTGGATAGTTTTGTGCCAACTACTTCCCCTAACTAGCTCCCTGCCACTTGTCTTATTTCTAACAGGAAATATAAAACAACAAAATAGGAAACAGGAGGTTCCAACAAATTATTTGTTTTAGCAATCCAAGTAGTCACTACGAAAGATCAACATGGCTCATTTCCTCTAGTCCAATTCCTCACCCTCACGTATGTGTGACATGTGTGTGCAGAGAGTAAGTCATGCAAGCTCCAGCCTGTCTGATACACTGTACCTTCGGTTTTTGTTTTGTTTGCTTGATTTTACTACACCAATGTGTACAATGAATTCTTCGTTGATCATTTTCCAATAAAAATTAGTGAGTTATTGATAAAATCTAATTGAAAAGTGGTCCTATAAAATCAGGAAAACAACAGTTTTAGTCAGTTACTAAAAAGTTGTAAAATAAGAGTGCCATATGACTCTTCTGTTTCTAATCCTTGGTTTAATCTAAGAAAAGAAATCAGTATATAGAAGTTATTTGCACACCCAAAGTTAAAGCACAGTTCATGTTCTTCAGCTATTGAACAAGAAAGAAAATGTAGCAAATATAAAAATTTTGTCATTAGTGACCACATGTATAAATCCACAAATCATTATATTACATGAAATAAGCCAGACATAGAACGAGAAATGCTTCTCACACACACAACATAAAAAGTTGACAAGCTCATTGGAGTTGAGACTAAAATGTTGATTCTAAGCGGCTGAGAAACATTGGGGATTGGGGATAGGGGTAGAAACATGAACCAACAGGTAGTGAGTGAGTGGTTGTTAGACAGGAACAAGAACTTACAGTTGTCATTGGATGTTGAGGTGAGAACAGGTAATATCTATGTATTAAATGTTTCAAAAACCTAGATACAATTATAAAATCTTAACATAAAAGAATGATTGCTTCAAGAGATAGATTTAGTTATCTTATGGTTAACACATCCAAAGTATCACATGGTAAACATGGAATTGCACACATGTTTTTGGAACTGTGGACTAAGTGAAAATAAAATTTAGTCAAAAATAAATATTTCTTTAGCACCTTGTAAAACAAAAAAATTATCATTGTTCCTTTTGCCTTCTCATAGCTAATTTTTAGAAATAATTTATATTGGTGAATCTACATAAAAGATGAAAAGCTACCCATTAGTATTTTGTGGTACTTTCTATAAGCAAGCCCATCAGTCTAGTCACCTTCATGTGTCTGTAACCCTAGCAGGAGAAAATTACCTACTTCCAAATTAAATCTAACCTTTCAAAGTATTAATTATTTATGCATCAATTTCCTCTTTGAGCATTCGCATACAGTGTTACTCACATGCCTTGCATTCTGTGACAATGAGTAAGTACATAATAAGGTCTGAAGAAATAAAATCCTTTTGGCTGAATTGATTTTAGGGACTTTCTATTTTAGGTGTTTTAAGAATATAGCAGTAAAAATGTCATATGTTCTCAGCATTGGACATTTCTATTCAAATAAGTGTTCTGCATAAACTATAGAATGATAATGATATCTGAAATGTTAGTTTGTGACTAATAAGCTTTCTGCACACAGGTTCTTACAGTTAAAAGTTAATATGTGTACAAAAATATAACTTTCAAAAAGTTATTTATTACCATAGCAGTCTTAGAATGTTGACAGTTTGTTGAATTTATCAGTGCTAATTTTATCATTGTCTCAGATACACTTAATTTGAAAAGTAAAGTCATGATAATTTGCTGTTAAAATCTTAGAGCGCTTGGATATTTCACATATCCAAGAGCCATATTGAACTTCTGATTTAATAGTTTGAAGTCAACATTAGTAATTTGTAGATCCTCAGAGCTCCAATCACTACCATTTGCATTCAGGGGAATTCCCCTCTATTACCTTCAAGGCAACTTATTTCACATTGCTGAACTTTGGGTATTCTTGGAGCTCCAAAATCTACAGATTACTGAGTCCCACCTTCAGATAATGAGGTTTAATTATACTCTGTTGCGGCCTGAGAATTAAGTCGTTTAAAACTCTCTGATATGAATCCATGGGCTAAGCACATCACCTCATCAGTCACCAGGTAGGTAAAAATATCACATCTAGTCAGGCACATTCAGACTTGGCTGACCAATATTCTTGTGAAACACTACTGAGTAATTTCTGAGAGTCACAATTCAATTAGCTCTTCACAAAAGTAATCTCCCTTGGGAGCCCTGGGAAAGCTTTCTTTCCCTTTGGCTCAGTTTGTGGGACTTTTGCATATGAGACGCTTTATCACTGGAGTTTTCACAATACTCTGATTTTAGACTTTCCCACATAACCTGAGTAAAAGCACATTGATACTATTCTTGAATTCTTTGAGGGGATGAAAGTCTTTTGTGTCAGGTATGGGTTTATCTGACTAATTTAAGCTGTATGAGCACAGATTCTCCAAGAAATGGTGCTGATATGAACTGTAAGGCAAGGGTCCAATCAACATAGTTTAACAAATGAACCCCCAACAACTCAGCATATTCCAGACCTTTCATTTCCAAATTCTGCAACTTCCTTCCCCATATAGAAAACCACAAACAAACAAGCAATCAAACAAAATCATTACCAATCAGTCATTGGTTGTTTATTCTCACAAGCTTTGTGCCACTATTGCAGGAGAACATCTTTCAAGTACATCATCACTGGAGATTAAAGACTTTGTGGGTGCATTGTTATTTACCTTTCTACTTTGGTATTGCACACAATACACCCTAGTACTGTGAACAGTAGACAATTCGGTTGAAGGACCTAGGTAGGCATCTGTTTGACTTCACACATTCAAAGAGTTATTTAGATACTGTCTTCAGCAATAGGGCTTTACCATCACTTTGTATAGAAGAAAGGATAGTCATGGCAATAGTTTGCATGTCAGGTGTATTTATTAGTTATCCTCTAGTTCTATTGTTTTGAGGAAGAGTGTCTCACTGAACTAGCTAGAAGGCAAGCTGCAACAATCTTCTTGTCTCAGTGTCCCCATTTCTGAAGTTACAGTCATGTGCTCCCTCTCCCAGCTGTTATATGGATACAGAGGATAATACCAAGGTGTTCAGACTTGATGGCAATCACTTTACAGGAAACCCTCTCACTAGCTACTGCACCCCCTTTTTATACCAGTGATAACAGAGTCATCTTTACAGATACAGATGTTAGATTTTCAAAGAATTAAAAACTATATTCTGTGTGGTGGTCTTTTTTTTTTTCCCCTCTGAGGAGATGAGAATAAAAATGTCTTTTCCTCTCAGTCAAGGAAGCAATGACAGAAAAACAATGTTTGTACTGAAGTTTAACTTTATAAATAAATGAATTGAAACAGAGATACTTATAGGTTATGGTTAATTTATGAACACTTATAGCACGCACTGTCTTAAAATTCCTTCCTCTCTGTCTCCTAGTAATTATCAAATATCTATCAATTCTTAAGGAAGGGGCTTCTTGAACCCTCACTGAGAGTTCAAGTTAATGGGCCTGATCTTGTACAGGTTTACTTAAGGTAAGTTAACAAAACATCACCTGAAATTCAAAAGGTACAGGCCATGTTGGCAGAGAAGAAAGTTATTCCATCAGAAAATTTCAACTTTTCTGCTATACATAACACAATGGGCAAAGAAACAAAATTTTTTTCCATATCCTAACTTCACTGCTAACATTCTTCCTGACTTTCTTAAACTAGGACAGAGTTTTATGAATGTTTTCTTAAAAGATCACAAGCATGAAAAAGTACATAATGCAAGATTAAAACTATGCATTTACCTAAGGTGGTAAAAACTGACTAAATAGGAAAGGCAAAGCCTAGTAAGATGTGTTACAATGTTCTCTTAAAGGCAGGCTAAAAATGCACAGGTTTAGTACACTGTAGGATGGTAGGTTAAGTGTATGGACTTAAATGATCTCAAAACATATTATAAATTCAGCTGCAAAGTCCACCCAATGTTCAGTCTTTTGGGATCAAGAGATATTTTCAGAAAATAAAATGTATCTATGTGGTAGTTTACTAAGCCCTGGGTTTAGTATGAAAAAAAAATAATCTATTTGTAGATTTATAAATCTTGATTGATGGCACCAAAGAGAGCGGTGCCCCAACCCCCCACTGTGGCAGACCTAGTCTACAGAGGCAACTTGACTGAAGCAAATGTGGTGGGGAAGAGGAAGAGGTTCAGTAGCAAAACACCAGGCAGCTCTTCAAATATATAACAGATAATAGCCTCAAGGATACAGGGAATGGAAAAATGAATTTGCACAACTAATAAGCCAAATGCATTTGCCTTTATTTTAATGTAACATATTTAACTGAATATAAATGGATATTCATGTCTGTATATGCTTTAACTGCATGTACTAAGAGCCAAGTTGAAAATTTTCCAAAATATTAAAAATTTCCTTTAAAAATAATTTAAATAATCTAAGTATTTTCATACCTATAAATATCTATAACATGAATGTAAGCCACACTAATAGCATTGCTAAAATATATAGAGCTTTTTTCTAAAGATAATTGTAAATTGTATATTTGTAAATAGAATCAAATATTTAAAATCATTTATTTCCTTCCACGTTTTGATACAACCAGAAGAAAAGAGTATTTATCATGGTTGGTTGTTCTTATGAGATTCATTTTTATTTTGCAATTTATCAAACAATTCCTTTGTTTTGATGCTTCCCTTATTCATAAAACATGGATTATGAGCTTTATGCTGTGTGTTCCTCACAGGAATCTCATAAAAATAAATAACAAAGAACACACGCTTGGATTTTTAACAGAAAGGCATTTTGCTAAAACAAAGAGATGCTCAAACTCCATGCACACTATGACCTGGTCTCACAGTTAAATTGTAGCATTGAATGGGCCAGTTAGTTTATTGTGAACACACAGCAGGTGTTTCAGAGCCTGTCCCGGGCAGGCAAATCTACCCTACTTTTAATGTGTTATTGTACGGTACATCTTCATAGTGACAGCAAGCACACGTTGACAAAGGGTTCAGTAGGGAAGCTGCATGATCTTTGACTTCTATATGCTAAACTTTGCCTTCGATAATCCTTCATGGACTGACCTCTTGGATTAGCTGCTGTAACTGTGGCTTTGCAGTGCAAATATAAATGAGCTTTAGTCAGCAATAATCTCAGGCTGAATAATTTCCACAGGATATGTGTGAAAGAAATAAAAAGAAAACACAAAATCTGTTTGTTTGCTAGAGAAGAAAAGCTATAGCCCAATGTGAGTATCTATAAAATGATTTCTGTTGGAGGCTGTTGGTTTTCGACCACCCCAATTTGTTGGAGGGAGGACCCCTTGTTCTTTCCGGCCCCCTACCTAGCTTAGGCACGAAATAACCACACTGAAACTGTGTTAAATAAAACAGTGCTTGACCCATTAGCTCTAGCTTCTTATTGGCTAACTCTTACATCTTAATTTAACCCATTTCTATTCATCTGCATCACAACAAATATATATATATATATCCTATTCATCATTGTTAATGATGATATTGCTTGATTTAATATGATTTTTCTATACAGCAAGATTTTACACTAGTTAAAATGTTCTGTCCGCTGGTTTAGTACACACCCTATACTTTCATGAGGATGTTTTTTAATAGTTCCAGTGAGTGGATATTGCACAAAAGCCACCTACTTGCATGCCTTCAAATTTTACATGCCTTCCCCAGAAACTTCTTGGATTTCTTTTCAGATTGTAGTCTGGGAAGAGATATTGGATCACCTATATATGTGGGACGTGTTATCAGAGCTGCTAATTAGAAGCAGAATGAAAATATGTCAAAAGGATTACACAAACCGTGATTATGAAAACTTATTCTTGAATTCTAATTAAGAAATCTCACTTCATTTTATGATGCATTTTGTTTGAGATCCTGATTTTTGCATGCCTGTATTGCTGTGTCTAGAATAGACTGTGGGTTTATAGAATATCATTTCATATAATGATGTGATATCATTTCTTTGTATTAAATTCTGAAAGCTATTAAGTTATATTGTTAACTTTGCTTTAACTTTCAAATGCTCACTATAAAATATATTGTCTGGTGGTGACACTCAATTACATTGACCAGGATTAACAGACTCAAGTCCTACTTATTCCTGGTATGGGCAGACTATCGAGCAAATGCTCTACTGTGGGGCAAGGTTGGGCTATCAGGGCCAGCCATAGCTGGGGTCAAAGGATGATCCTAAGCAGCAGTGAGTACAAAGGGATAAAACAGCTGGAGACTGTGTCAGAGGACAGCTCCTTTACTGGGGGTACAGGGGGGCAGGGATAGTTATACTCCAGGAAGAATGGTCAGCTGGATCCATGGCGTGCTTTGTTATTGTTGGGACAATAATATCAACATCAAGGGGCTTCATTTGCAAACTCAGGAGCAGTAGGGGTCAAGGGAAGGAAACTTATAAGGTTATTTTGAAAAGAGAGGATATTTCAGAGGTCAGATAAACAAAAACCAGTCCCTTCAGCCTTGGAGCTGTATCAGTTTATCCGCTCCTACATGCATTAGGCACATCCTAGACATGGGAAGTCTAAATTCTGGGAACTGTCTGCACATGAGCATGGTGGAGAAGCAACCCAACTGCTGCAGCTCGCAGGTTGAAAAAAATCCAGGGAGTTAGTTATGTTTCTTAGCTTTAGGCCAGCCCTGCAAAAGGATCATAACGATGACGAGATCAGTGTCAACATGTATCTAGTCTTGCTTTCTGTTTACTTCCACAAATTCTTGTTAACTCCCAGGAACTCTTATTAATAGCAAAACATGTAGGGAATGCTTGACTGTTCACTACAAACCTAACCATTACATTTTCTTGCTCTTTGTACAAATGCATATCAATATTTGCTTCAATTATTTGAAAAGAAATACAATGACAAGGTTGTTTTCTGGGTCAGTTGAAGTAAGATCTCTGGTGAACTTGACTAAACTTCCAAGGGTCTTAATAGTCTTCCATAGACAATAAAACCATGGCAAGAAAAAAAAATGTTACTCTCCCTATCAACTGCTACTTCTTAATGTAACAGATAACATGTGATATAAAACAGGACCATCCTTACAAGCAAATGTGACAAACTCTCCACACATCCACGTGATTTCTGAGTAAAACTGCCTGGAATTCTACCAGCTCCCTGTTGTTGCTGAGCAATTTTATCATGAAAGAAGAGCTCAACTGACAGTTATGTGCTTGATCGTTTTCCATCTCTTATCACTTGGAATCTGGAAAAGCCATCTGGCCACATTTGACCATGAGCAGGAAATGGAAGCACTGTGTAGCACCTCTGGCCAAAAGTTAAGTAATGTGTCTTTTTTAATATAGTTTTCATCCTTTGTGGTCAAACGGATGTCCTCCTGAATGACAGATATCCAAGATATGGAAGACATATGGCTCTAATCTCTACTCAAAAAGTAGTCATCTATAGGACAGGAAAGCAGACTTCAGATAGAGAAGATGTAAGCTCCTGTCTATTTAAATCAGAGCGACTAGGGGATTTATTTATTAAACAGATCATATTGCCTTAATGAATAAAAACCCTAAAGATGATTAAAGAGCTATTATCTATGCAAGCTTACACATTCTCCTTTGTCAATCAACAATTTTATCAAATAGTGTTAAGAAGTTTATAAAATCTAAATCTTGAACTGATTAAAAATGCAATTAAGATTACATGCATGAAGTACATTAATTTTCCTAATTTTCTTTTGAAGAATGCAAAGCAATTTTTGTAGATAATTAGAAGTTAAAATGATATACTCCCTGAAATTGATTACCTTTCAAATGTAGTACTACATACTAATTACATAGTAATTTTTTAGATATTCATATATAAGTATGTTAATCTTAGATTTATTGAATTTTTAATTCAAAAAATTTAAACTATTTTTAACATTAAAAGAAATGAATATGTATAGTAGGAAAAGGTAGCATGATCAAATGAATTTAAAATACTTTCAAAATATCATGTTATGAATGCCAAAATTATTTACAAGTACAATTCATGATAAAGTACTAAACAGGCCCTGAATTTCTATTGGAGATTAAACATGTTGAATGATGGGCTCTCAAAAGGTTCAACAGGTAATGATTTCAACAGAGCAAGTTTGGGAAATTAAGTTCAATCCCCATAACCCATGTAAAGATAGAAGGAACAAACTAACTCAACAAAGTTGTCTTCTGACATCTATATACCCATCAAACTTACATGCATATCGCACACACACAAACACACACACACAAATACAATAATGTTAAATTGGCCTTGATAGGAAGAAAAAGGCACAAGGTTGGATGAGTAAGGAAGGCGAGGCTGTATCTGGGAAAAGATGGGAGAGGGGTTGAGGGATGGTATGTATTTTGAAATGTATAAAATTCCGAAATGACTATTTAAAATGTTTTAAAATAGTTTTTAAAAGTGTTGCTTCAAAACTAATTTGTTAGGCTCTACCTGAAAATTAAAAATGTTAAATATTAAAATACAGCTGGAAACTGCAGATATAAATGTAATGACAGTTTCAGGAAGTGTGCAGACAATCCTTGCATTAAGATTTTAAACATGCTTCTGAGGCATTATGTTGGTCCCAAAAGGATGAGACGCCCACTGGTGCCTACAGAAATATGCATTTGGCTTATTTAAATAATCCCTCAACTGTCAAGAAATTAAAATCTACTATCTCGGGACAAACTAGCTCTCCTTTGGTTCTTTTAACTGCAAGGCTATGTAGAGATGGGAGTTGTTTGCAGACATTGAGTGGGAATGAGAACTTGGCCATCAAAAGACCTCATGAATTTCAGGAGTTAATCACACAGCATGCAGTATAGACCTTTCATCACAGATTTGTGTGTCAGGTCTTTACATCTTCACCACGTTAATATCTCCATTGTCTCCATAATTCTTACATAAGCCTAAAACCCTTGTAAATTCCAGTCGACATTATAAGGAAGAAATCACTATAATGATGATACAGATCATCTTGCTTTATATTCTTTTCAACTCGTCCATGTTGCAGTTCCTACATGTACCTACATGGAGAAACCTGAATCAATGAGATGTTCTTGTAATGAGCATCCTGTACTTGTAAGGTACTAGTAGGGCAATGTTGATATTCTGATATTAACTGACTTACATATATTATTTATATTTCTTTAAACATTGGCTAATTTCCTTTTTTAAATTACAGGACACAATATTACATCAGATATTTTGTTTTCATTTTAATTCAACACTGTGACCCATTTAGATGTCTTTTTATCTGAATCTCTCTTTATTGTGTATCTTTAATTATTTTCTTCCCAGAAGCACCTTTTTTATGCTAAGCAGGTAGGGTTTCGGGCCAACATTGCTCTGCCTGCTTGCTCTGCCCAGTTCAACATGGCCAAGGCATGTTACCTGCCTCTGAGAGCCATATACATCACCCCATTTTTAGGCACACAGCACGTCTATGTCTCCATTAAACAAGTTGTCGCACTCTGCTCACAGACTTCATTAAAATGCTCTGTAGCTGAACCTCCTGAAAGAGTCAGAGTCATTCTTGCTGGTGAACCAGGAAGCCTTCTTAAAGGAACCACACAGTTTTTGTTTCTACCGCTGAGTCAGGAAGCCTTCTCCTAAAAAAAAAAAAATTGTGCCTCTGCTTGCTTCTAGCAAACAGAATCCACCTGAGGAAAAAATGTGGCTGAACTTTGTTTTTTAGTGTCTAAAAATTTTTCCAAACCCTTTCAGATTTTATGTGGATTTACCTAGCACTTGATAGAGCGCCAATCTGTTGTTGTGTGATTATTTTATGTCTGGGAAGTCAGGAATGAACAAGTGGCCTCCCACAACAGTAGAGCATGAGATTCTTAATCTCAAGGTCATGGACTCACGCCACACATTGGGTGCCAGATGTGGCAAGAGTTCTAATTGTTCTTAATAATACAAACCTGAAGTCAGATGTTAGAGGGTAAAAGGCGAAAGAAGACAAAAGCAGAGAAGCCAAGCACTAGTTCTAAAAAATCCTCAGAACCAACAGAGTAAGATCCCGTCTCTATGTATCTTTAGACTGAAATGGCATGAGCTCCTGTCTCCTCTGGTTTTATAATCCTCTCTCCACCCTTCCATATCTCTTTCTGTCTCTATCTCCCTAGTGCTGGGATGAAAGGACTGTAACTCCCAAGTACTGGGATTAAAGGTATAAACCACCACTGCCTGTGTTTCTTTTAGACTGAATCAATCTTGTGCACCCCAGGGTGGCCTTGAACTTAGAGATCTGTCTGCCTCTGCCTCACAAGGGCTGGGATTAAAGTTTTGGGCCACCACTGCCTCTATGGTTCACTAATGGCTTAGCGTCACTCTCTGATCTTCAGCCAAGCTTTATTTGTTAGATCACAAACAAAATATCGCCACAGTTAATGATTAATATATCATCCATAAGTAGAAGTTGGCACATACTAAAATAATTATGTGACAATTTCTGTTTATTGAATTAATAGCATCAGAAAAACCAATACTTAAATATACTGTAATAACATTATCAACCAGTTTTCTGTTGCTAATAACTCAATACCACATGAAGAGTTGTAATAAAGAACTGTCCATCCAGACTCAAAGTTCCCTGGATGCATCTCAACAGAGAAAATATCATCACGGGATAAAAGTGACTGTAAAGAATGGTTGCGTTACCTATAACAACTAAAGAGCAAAATGAGAATGTGAACTTGCTTTTTCAGTATGTCAATCACATTCTGAGAGATGGACATGAACACATATAAAAGAAGTACATCCAATGTCTTAGCTAATTCCAAAGCTTTCATTCCATCTCTCTGAAACATAGCTTCTAGCACTTAGTGAACAAACCATATTTAACATAACACATGTTCCCAGCTCATCTTAGTTCCTTGTTCCTTATTACAACTTGGTTTCATATCAAGCCAGAGAGGATTTCAGAAACATCACCATTTAACACATTATTTTTACTATTTTAGTACTTTATTTTAGCTGAGTACATATGGAGAGCTGAAAAATATCTTTTTACCTCTCACATTTACAAGTCACAACGACAAGACTTAGAAAAGGAACTGTTATCCAGTCTCAGAAGGTTAAAACTTACATGTTCCTTCTCATATAAAATTCTTAGCATCTAATGTCTATATGTGAGTCTATAAATGAACAGTGTAAATAAAGGCTATAAACCTAGAAGATAAACCATGAGATGGGAAAAAGAGCTACTGAAGTAGAAAGAGAGAGAAATAAGAATATGTGAAAAGAGAAAGTAGTCAGTGGAAGGTGTGTAGAGTAGGAGGGCAAAAGGCTGGGATAGAAAAAAGACCAGAGGGAGGGATAACCAATGACAACAAAAGTTTAGTTTTAAATGACCAAAATTAAATGTAATCCTATGTACACTGGTAAAAAATTTATATTTTAAAATAATCTGTACCGTAAGACGGTGTGTGTGTGTGTGTGTGTGCATGTGTGCATTTGTGTACATGCACACATGCATAAGTGAAGGCCACAAACAGCATGGAGGTCAGAGGAAAGCCTGCAAGAAGAGATTCTCTTCTTCCACCTTGTTGGTACTCAGGAGTAAAGGAGCAGAAGGCAGCAGAAGACTAATCCCATTGTATCACCATACCGGCCCTAAAATTTTAAAGAAAGAAAAGACTGTTGACATAACAGTTAGTGACAGTATGTGTAAGAAATGCCTAAGAAATAACTAAACTAAATAAATGCATAGTAACTCTTATTTTAAGGACCTTTCCTTTATCTTAAATCTAAAGACATTTGTGTTTTTTCTCCCATTATTGACTCATGATTTTGATAGAGAATAAAATATCTAGGTGTTGTTATTGTTATAACATGAGCAATTAAAAATTCCCAGTTGTTTCTTTTGTCATAAGAACATTTTTAGTAGAATGGGAAACTACCTTCGAGTTTCAGCTTCTCCAAATTTCCTGCTCCAGACAACCAATGAAATGTCGCAACCAAGACTAATGTTTACAAGCTTTCTTATTAGCAGCTTTCAAAGTAGTCCAGTCCAAGCCTTCATTTTAAAATGGTGGGCTGAGGAGCTGGGTAAGTAAAATAATAAGTAAAAATATTTCCAGCACAATTTTTAGACTCGGAGTTCAGGTTAGGTAGATGTCAGGTAGGCAAGCAGGCCAATTTTAATTCCAGCTCTTTGGGATGCAGTGACAGGGAATCCATTCAACACAGCAGGAAGAAGTTGGCTCGTAGACTAGCCTGAACAATGGTTTCAATGAGTGACATTGTTTCAATGCACCAGGTGGAGAAAGACTAAGCAAGATGTACACCATCAACTTTTCACCTGAATGCACACATATATACAGAAAAGCACATGCAGTTACACACATGTGAACATGCATAAAAATGTCACCACATTCTTTCACACACAGCATAAAAAAATGTAAAAAAAAATTGCATTTTTGCTGATTTAAACTCCCTTGTTGCAAAATAAATTTATTTGTTGCTGTTTTTCTTAATGGAGTGGGTAAACAGGTGTTGGCTGAAACAATTTACATCATGCAAACATCAATTTTCATATAACAGGTTGAATGTCCTATTGTTAGGAAAGTAGTGACGATTGACCTATAATACTTAAGGTTTTAAAAAGACTTTTAAAAAATAACATTTTTTAAAAAACAGAAGTCATGAAGCAAAAATGGATCATACAGCTGAAAGAATACACACAACCTTTCCTAATAGAGTAAGAGAATAAGCAATCTTGGAAATGTGTTGATCCTTTTAGACTCAGGGGATGCTCAGGTAATTGAGAAGAAACACATTAATACTGGACTTGTAATGGCTCAGCAATGCTGCATACATGAAAACATGAAAACCATAGTTAAATAGTTACAGTATACTGCTTAGTAAGCATAAACATAATGGGAGAGCTTCACAGCTTTTAAAGATTTTTTGTCATGCTTTTATACAAAATAAAGGAGTGTTTTATGTAAAGTTTAAGAATTATAATTCGCCATTTAATTTATCTATTTGCCTGCTGCCATAAAATCAAGCTAATCAATTTAGCTTTTGACAAGGTAATTTATTTTCCATATTCTGGGATAACCCTACTTTTCTGAAGTGTGTTTTAATATAGAAACTATATTAATTGAAATCCACATGATTAATCGCAAGAGATAACTGAATACTTGCAATTTCAGTAAAACAAAAATATCCCAGGCAAAGTACATTCTTGAGTACTTGTTTGCCGTCGTTATGGTATTTTCATTTAGAATGATTTTGAATGATTATTGAAAACAAATATACAAAGTATTAATACAGGGAAAAACTAGAGATTCTTGAGTGTAATACTGCAACAAAAAAGAACCAGGAGGAAGAGAGGTTATAATGATGAAAAGACATAAAAAAAAAGAAGCTTAAGAACATAAAAGAAAATTCTAAGAAAATTTTCTATAATGTGAATAAGGAGAAAAAAGGATAAATGTGAAACTGCTACAGGGAAGGTCTTCACAAAACAAAGGTAGTCATTGTGTAGTTTTGAAAGATCATATTAGCTGACTTTTCATGGACATAACAAGATACCAGTAGAAATGTACATTTACAGGGAAAAAAAAACTTATTCAGCCCATATTTGGGTAGGTTGAAAAATCCAAACATCAAAGCACAGGCTCAGGTGAGCACCCACTTAATTGCATCTCATCATGATATTCTGTCTAGGGTAGAATCCTGAGACAGAGAGACCATTCATGCCAGGAAATGAACCAGAGAGTGACTACAGTCCCAGGTGACGTCCTCTACCATGCCCCTAATTGATATAGGGACTTCACACTAGATACTAGTCTTAAAGTCCTACAACCATCAAATACATGTTTCTACCACATGAAGGAAATTTCCAAACCATAGCAGAAATTTAGAAGGAAGCACAGAACACAGGTTTTAATATGAGAAATTTCTTAGTAAACTTTGTAAGGGCAATATGTTATATTTTGTTATATAATGAAGCAGTTTAGACTATTGGATTTCACAGGAAGGTTTATAAAGTATGTGTGTGTGTGATAGAGCTATTGAACTACATACAAAGATGATAAAGATAACTGAAAAACTTAAATCAAAAGCCAAAATTGCCTATGATAAAACATTTTGTCTTATATAAAGCAAAACCCACTCAATAAAAAATTCAAAAATTATATGCTTATTAAAAAGCTTCTGTTCTTTAAAAATGTATAGTTACATATACATGTACACTTGAATTGATTATTGTATCTCCAAATATTTAGTTGAACATTATTCTGGGATTATTTATGAGGGCATTCCTAGATATTATCAGTATACTGGATATATAAATATGCCCAAATTGGGTTCCATCAAACTACTTAAGGTTTACATTACAAAACGTGGCAAAGTGTGATATAATTTATTATCTTCATTTCATTTTATTCAAGTTGAGACTTCTGTATTCATATGTATGAAATTTACATTTAGCAACAGAAGTATTTTCTACAGGAATTTCCACTTTACACCTCAGATGATAAGATGTCTGAGACTCCATGTCACCAAAGTAATCTGAAAATGTGTATATGCATAATGCACACAATGTGTAATAAATGTGCTTTATAAACTATATAATATACTATATATATGTGATATACTATGTATAGGCATATAATATGTAATATAAGTTCTTATGGTAGAAGGCAATGTGACTAACATGCATGAGCTTTGAGTTCAATCCCCACCATCACAAAATAAAAATGTTTAATAATGGATAATTAGATGAACACAAATTCCTAAATCTGAATGCATATGTATATATTATCGCTCTGACAGACACAGACTAATATATGTGATAAAATGATTCCAAAGCAACAAATATTTCATGAGTCTTTTCTTTGATTCAGAGGTTGGAGCATTCAATCCCCAATACAATTAATTTTAGAGGTGTAAGTATAAATGACAAAATTGTCTACAGTAACAAGCCTTCCTCAACATCATAATGCATATAAGTATAGTAAATATGTATGCGTGTGTGTATAGAGATAGATACAGACACAGGTACAGGTATATATTTAAACTAAACACACATACACAAACATGTACATCATCTGAACTAATATTTATAGACTATGTATTACGTATAGAAAATTGCCAGGCAGTGGTGACACGTGTCTTTAATTCTAACACTCAAGAGGCAGAGGCAGATGGATCTTTGTGAGTTCAAGGTCAGCCTGGTCAACAAGAGCTAGTTTCAGGACAGGCTCCAAAGCTACCGAGAAACCCTGTCTCAAAAGAGGAAGGAAGGAAGGAAGGAAGGAAGGAAGGAAGGAAGGAAGGAAGGAAGGAAGGAAGGAAGGAAGGAAGGAAGGAAGGAAGGAGACACTGGAAGGCTGGCCTGGTCACAGGAGATGGCCAATTCTGGCTACATATTGACTATTGCTAGGAGTCTTTATTGGATCATACTTGGAGATTTCTAGGAGATTGCCTTGTGCCAGGAGGGGATGACTGGAAGGGAAATATTGAAAGAGACCACTGGAAATGTAGGGGGCTGCATTTTGAGACAGGGAAATTCTTATTTTTACTGGAGTACTAATATTTCTCAAAACCAAAGACAGAGCCACATGACCTGAATAATATAACAGGTTAAATAAGTTTAGGACTCAAAGTACAAATCTAAGTAGTATTTAAAGTGAGGGCATCAGCTGGACATTAATGAATGGGAATAAAGATGAAAGAGGGGTAAGTTTTATCTAAATGTGTATCAACTTTTCTTTGCCAGTGTAAGAACGCTGCCAATCCCTAATGAAAGCATCCTTAAAATTGCCAGTGAAATTCATTTTTCCCATGTTATGATGTTGTTATCCAAGCATTGCCTAAGGAAACCAGTGACTTTGCTTTTTGCCTTGCTATCTCAGACAATGTTAAATATTTTCTGCCTCCAGCCACAGCATAAGAATTTAATTATAGACCAATAAGTAGTTCTAAGATGAGGAAGTCTCTTAAAAGTGAGGTACAATGAGCGACTCATGAAAGAGTAGATATACTACACAATGTTCCAAAAGAACTATAGTCATTTGCCTCATAATTGGGTTTTAGGCAATCACAAACCACACAATGATGCTGGTGATGTCCTAGCCATCCTTGATCCCTCAAAAACTATTGATGATGATGTTTACTCTATCTTTTTCACTAAATGATACATGATAATATTTGGAGTTTCTAATAGAAAACTATATTTCCAAGACAGGGATTTGAAAAGAAAATCACTGGAAGTTAGTGAGAAGGAACTTGAGGAAATTTAAGAATGTCACTTGGTCACCTTGACTGTGGCTATTGATGAACATAAATGAGAGACATACAGGTGGGATGGACTGAATTTATACAAAAGTAGTTAGAACAATCTCTATTTAGAGATCAAATATAATATAAAGAAAAATCTAGGGATGGAAAACTGACAAGAACTTGACTTGGGTTGTTTTATGTAAATATGACATGCCAGATAATATCCAGATATTTTGCTTAACTTTGAAATAGGCATATCTGTGGAGATGAGATTCAAAGCTTTCTTTCTTTATTTTTTTGAAGTCAAGATACCTTTTTTAGATTTATATTTAAAATATAAATCTAATTTTATATTTATATATAAATCTAATATTATATATATTTAAAACAATCTTTCCTCATTTTACATACCAAATCCAGTTTCCACTCCCCATACCTTACCCTACCTTACCCCCTATCCACTCCTCAGAACAGGTAAGGCTTTCCATGGGGAGTCATTAAAGTCAGGCACATCACTCTGAGATTAATTTCTTATTCATATATTGAGTAAAGCATGTTGTTTCCTTTGGTGAAGGTAAAAAAAAAAAAAGTCACTATAGGTCATTTCATTCTCCCACCTGCAAACTGAAATTTTGTTTTCTATTGCCTTTCTACATGGGCTAAAAGTCCACCACTGGCTCCCATAACATTCTATTGCTTCCTTAACATTCTACTGGAAGCAAGAAATCCCTGGATTTCTTTATTCAGCCACAATTCAGTCACTACAACCAAAATGATCAAACGCCACCCACCTTTTTCCTTTCTCTTTTCTTCCACCCTATAGTATGGGTTTTTTTGCATTTAAATCATTGTTGAAATTATTTAATTTAGTTGTGTTATTGGGTAAAAAACTTAATCTTAAATCACTTTATTGATAATTTGTAGAAATCACAGTTTTCCAAGACTAGATCCTGCTCTGTTACTATTTGACTATGTAACCTTCATTAATTCACATAAGGAACCAGATTTACCAGTTACCAAATATGAATGGGATAAACTTTAAGTTCTGTTTTATAGATCAGATTGTATTCTATTCTCAATATTTATGCTTTAAATTTTCTGAAATATTCTATATGCTACATGTTGCCTTTGCACATAAAAAAAGATCAGTAGATATGTTTTAAGCTATAACTTACCCTTTCTATCACATCTATTTTAAGGAAGTCTTCAAAAGTGGTGACAGATCACACCTATTTATTGGGTAAGAAGGTGAAGTCAACCTTAAATACCTAATATATTTAGTGCTTGCATAGCATCTTTCAATGTGTCCTGCATAATTTTTGAGTAGTAGTTGATGTATGTATGGGCTAAAAATATAAACCACCTGTTGTTCTGACTTCACCGTGGAGAGTATCGCATTGTTTAGCTTTTTCTACAGTGTTCTGTGTGTGTCAATATTGATTTCAGCAAAAGTAATAAAGGATCCTGTCAAAATAAAATTAAAACCTAAGGCAATTTACTTTGCTGAAGGGGGTCAGCTTTAATAACCATCACCATCTTACCAGAACCGCTGTGAAATTTCATTAACACTGTACGCCAGTCACATATCAGCTAGGTTTACAATTACTACTTGATTATATGTCTGTATAGATCGTTAGGCACAAGCCTCTTTTTCGTGCCCTCCATTGTTGGGTGCATGGGCTCTGTTTTCATCAGTGGAAATTCTATTTAAGAAAGAAAATGATAATAAAAAGGGTGGGTACTGGATTGTTCAACTCTGAACAAAATTTCCCAATACTCTGCAGTTTCTTCATATTGACCGTTTCAATCCATTTACCCTTTAAAAGCTGGATATCTAGAGACCCAAACCAGAAGAGAATTTATCCACAAATATTAGACAAACTATGGAAAATCATTAGACTTAGTAGTTTCATGCCAAGAAGAATTTGTAACTTCCTTTATTCCCACTTATTACAAGAAAGACATATCTAAGCTTTGTATAATTTCCCAATATAAACTAATCAATGCCTCAAAATCTAGTAGAACACAGAAACTCCAGAGAGACAGAAAGAGTGAGAAATAATAAATGTGTGTACATTCATAGTCCAAAAGCTTTTATTTCTTTGCAACTATTTTTAGTTGTACCCTTGAATTTCTTTCATGGAGAGTATTAAAAAATATAGAGATCCCTAAGCTGAGTCCATGACAAAATAGAGTGAATGTGAAGAAATTCCCAAGAATTCTGGTATTTGGAAAGATCACTGCTTTGAAAATAATCCCAATGTTTTCTTTACCTGCTGCAAATAATAATTTTTTTCCATTTTTATTTTCAGGCTGTGCTTGGTTTGAGTTCAAAAGACATGATCCATTGTGTGCTGTTTCTTTTCTTTCTTTTGTTTTTTAGATCCTCATGCTTCCAGTTCATTTGACAGAAAGGAAATTGCCCTGTGGTGGCACTTAGCCCAACAAAATGTTCATGGGTGGCAGCCTGAAGTGGCTTCTCTCATATCATATAGCAAGGGTTTTCCCCTAGAATTTGCCACCAAGAGAGTTCATGGTCTTTGATCCATAACAGTGTGTCCTGAGTTTTCTTTTTCTTAAGTAAGAGGAGATTAGTTAGAAGGGTTGTTGCATTGACAAAGGAGTGTTCCCATCAGTAATAGTGAAGCCATTTTCAAAAGAGAAAGGGGCATATTCTGGGGACAGGATGATGGAGCTGGAGAGCAGCATCCTGTTCTCCACTTCTACCTAAGGACCAGTTCACCCATCCTGGGAGTAAGTTTCCACCTCAGTAATGAAGTTCTCCCACTTTAGAGCTATATTCTGCCCATTAGGGGTAACTGACATCTCTCTAGGGGGAACAGTAACACTTTCAAGGGCCACAGTCTTCTTTCTAGAAGATTTTTCCTCAATGGGAGTCATAGTCTGAAAATAGGCAAGAGTTGTAACCATCTCTGCAGAGGTCACAGACTGATTACCCACTGTGACCATGGTCTCTCCCCCAGGGGTCACAGACTGATTACCTACCGACTGAGGCCGTGGTCTCTCCCCACAGGGGTCACAGACTGATTGCCCACTGTGATTGTGGTCTCTACCCCACCCATTGTGAGCTATTTTTAAGGAGATATTAGTATAAAACTTACAACCTCATTCAACTCAGAATTTTGCCTCCAATATCTGTTGTTCTAGCATTCAAACATACTAATAATACATTAAACTTAACCAAGCTCCTAACCTCTTACATTTTAAAAACAAGTACAGAGACGAAGTTAGAAAGTGTTTTTGTTTTCGATTCATTAAGTGTTCTAGTTTCTAGTTGATTTACAGAGAAAAGCGACTTGTGCTTTAATGTGTCCAACTTTCAGACATAAAATGGGAGAAGGTAACATTATAAACAGAAGAATCACTTGAAAGAAGCCACTGCCCTTAATTCCAGCTATATTGGTCCTTATCATTCTACACAATGGTTAGTGCTCATGATTGTCTGCCTCTTTGTTTATGAAGATCTCTAAGAAGCATTGTTACATCCTTTTGACCACAGGGATTCATGATACTTACTCTTTAAGACCTACAAAGACATTTGCATATATTTCATAGTTATTTTCTATTATTTCATTAGAAAAAATCTTCTAAAGTATACTCTCATAAGAATAAATGCAGTTACATACATAATTATAAATATAATTTTTGCCCCTATAGTTTATCTCCCTTGATGTGGGATTTCCCTCTGTATGTTGTGAATATCATTGGTTAATGGAGAAACTGCCTTGGCCAATTGATAGGGCAACTTAGGTAGGCAGTGAAAACTAAATTGAATGCTGAGAGAAAGGAGCAGAGTCAGAGAGAAGCCATGGAGCTGCTGCCAGAGGCAGATGCGCTGAAACTTTGCTGGTAGGCCACAATCTCGTGGTGAGGCACAGATTAATAGAAATGAGTTAAGTTAGGATGTAAGAGCTAGCCAATAAGAAGTTAGAGCTAATAGGTCACATAGTGATTTAATTAACACAGTTTCTGTGTGATTATTTTGGTTCTGGGCTGCCAAGAACCAACAAGCAACCTCCTTCCAACACTCCCAATTTGATGTACTCTCTTTTCCTTAAGAAAAATAAACTTGAGGATGCATATTAAAACTATTACAAATTTTTTCTGCTGTTGATCATGCTGCATAACATGTAATGTGCACTATATGCTTATTGAGAAACTTGGATTTTTGAATTTAAATTCTTGCAAATTATAGCAGTAATGCATGGTTTCTCTTTTACTCATACACATTTAATTTAAAGCAATGATAAATGACTTTGCTTTATTTTCCTTGACTTTTAGAAGTTTTCTTCATATTTTTATTTTAGAAGATAATTACCGTCAAATGCTGTCCACTCAATATGCTGTCTCTCGGAGGCAGTGGGTAAAGTTTATCCACAAATAGTGACTCTCATTGTTTTAACTCGCTTCTGCACTAGAGAAACAAGTTCTTAAAGAAGGCTGACATGAATAAAACGCTACATGAATATTGGTAGTTCATTATTCTCTGTGATCCCCGAATGAGCAGACAAATATTTTGGCACTATCAATTGGCTTTTCATGCAGTAGCCTTTCCCGAAAAGAACACTGTTTCTTCGACAGACCCACTGCCAGTTCAGGGATTTAACAGTCAGGTTCTGAGTGAAATCCAACATGTCTTCATCATCTCTCTTACCTTCTCCCTAGTTACAGTCTATGTGAACATGGAAGGCTAATCAATCCCAAGATAACAAAAGCATATTTATGTTTTGGACTGTGATGAACAGTTCCCAATGGGGGTTTGCTATTAAAGATTATTAAAGAATATTGTTTCTTCTCTTGAAGGAATTGAGAAAAAAATACTATGAATGAAATAAAGAATTAAGCAGGCAGAAGACTAGGGTGTGTAACTCCACTCCACTATTGCAGAACACCTAGCAGAATCTTTGTATGTTTCTTCCTTTAGACCTCTGGAACCAAAATGAATCCTGTAATGTACTTGCTCTTCCAAAACCAATTAGGTCTGACCATATGTGGGTTCTTATGAATTTCACAGATTTGCATTTCAGTTTCTTTCTAGAATATCAATGCATAGATCCCATTTGCTTTAGCCTCCTGTGTGGCATTTGTTTTTCGCAGCACATGTTTTGATAAGCCTATACCAAGCATTCATAGGAGGATGGTCAGAGTGTATGTATCCCTTGCCAGAAATACTGCTACTCTCTCCATATTACCTACAAATTACCTAGCTAAAATGCATTTACTTATATGTAGAACTCAGTTTGTGTACATATTCCTGGCGAAGCTTTCCTAAACACTAGAAGATATTTAAAATTCTTTGAGATTTCTACTAGTTACAAGTAATTTTCATTCTGTAATAATTTATACATATGCCTGAATTCTTTCCTTTTTCTGCCAGAGAGAAGCCTTTGAGAACAAGTATACTATAGGACTCATTTTATATAGTTGGCACTTACAGAAAAGAGCCTGGCTTGTTGTAGACTCTCAACACTAATGGCATAAATAAAAATGTCAATGCCTTTAAATCATCCAAACACTTGAAAGCTGGCAAGTCCATTATGAGTCTTGACAAAGCTTCTCTTTCTCTTTTTTCCCCTACTTAGGTAAAAGCTCCATTTTTCTCTTTTTATTGAAATAGATTTTTTTCTTATACACCATATCCTGATTACAGTTTCTTATCACTCTACTCCTCCTAGGTTTTCCTTCCTCCCTTCCATCTTGATCCACTCTCTTTCTGTCTCTTATGTAAAAAGAACAGACTTCTAAAAGATAACAAAACACAGCAAAGTAAAATAAAATAAGACAAAACAAAAACCATCACACTAAAGTTGGATAAGACAAACCAAAAGAAGGAAAAAGGCCCAAGGGAAGGCACAAGAATCAGACCCACTTGCTCACACATTCAGGAGTGCCCTAAAAACACTAAACTGAAAGCTATAATATATACGCAGAGGACCCAGTGCAGACCCATACAGGCCCTGTACTTGCTGCTTCAGTCTCTACGAGTTCATATGAATTTTTGCTCATTTGGTTTAGAAGGCCTTTTTCTCCTGGTGTCCTTAGTTCCCTCTGTCTCTTACACTCATTCTGCTTCCTCTTCTGTGAACATCCTTGTGACGTGACAAAGTTTTCATGCTTTCACTGAAGAGCTTTCTTTTCTTAATTCCCAAATTTCAACAATAGCAAGGGTAACTGAGAACTATCTAACTTGTAAGTTATTGTTGACTATTAGAATGCATAAATATTACTAAAAATTCATCTTCTGTAGTTTACCAAACTAATATTGAGTTAAGCTGCAGTCTTTTATGGTACAGAAGGGATTTTGAGCTGTGTTCTGAAATATTCTGAAATCAGATTGTGAACTAAGGTATCTCTGCCAGTTTGCATTCTGCTAGAACATATTAAAGAGCAACCTAGGCTTATGGCAGCTTGAGAATAGGCAATGTGCTTAGCACCTTCCTTTGATGATACAGTTACCAACTACCTGTGTCAAAATATTCAAAAATAAAATACTGAGAAATAATACATATAGACTATTCTAAGAGTTGAATGAAAATAACGATGTAATCTAAAGAGTTTCTGTAGCCAAAAAAAAAAAAGAAAAAAAATGTTCATTTCTATAGGGAATAAACTTATTTAGAGATTTTTCACATTTTTAAGATACTGAATCTTTTAAGTATATTCTTTAGAAGCACATGTAGGAAATCTTATTTGGGGGTCACTTTCAAACACTTAGGAAAAATGCTGAATTGTTAAGTAACATGCAGTTAAAATTCCTTAACCACTCAGCTCATTCCAGTACTCACAGACACCTTCTTTGTTGCGTAGTCCTGTCTCATATTTCATTGCCATGCTTGCCAATCAGTTACAGTCTTTGGCCCCATGTCACTTTCATCCTATTGGACGATTGTCATGGGAGCTGCCCAATGGTGCGCTGCTAATGAGGCAGCTTAAAGAGCAGCTGGGGATGTGGAATTGCTGGATTAGGGTCAAGGCCAAGAAAGAAAATAGATGGGAGAGATACAGCCTGAATGACTGCCAATAAACAGGGGTTCTATTATCCCACTAAAGCAGGACATTCATTACCATCTATTGCAGCATAATTTGGGTTCAGTCAAGCTGTCTCCCTCTCCCTTTGGATTTACAATTCATAAACCACAAATGGTCCAAAGGGTGCATTGTCCCTTGTAGCCATGTAACCCAGGGTGAGCGAGAAGCACGGAGGAAATGAATGAGCTATGAAGTCCCTAATGTGAGCACCATCAGGACTGACACCTTGTTCCTTGGAACTGTGACATAAGGCATGGGCACGATGCCAACATAGTTTTACATTTCTGTGAAGCTATTTGTTCATTAAGCAAAGCTAAGATAAAAATCGTTTCCTTGCTCTTTCAAAGAGTCAAATTGTAAAGATTACAGCTAGTATGTTCATGATACCTTCCTCTACTCACTTGGTAAGACTGCATAAAATAAGGACTGGTTTAAACTCCACCATACAGACTCATATATGTGTGTTTATATACATATATACTTACATATGTATATAATATACTACGTTTTTCAAAGTCTCAGAAAATAATCTCTATATAGTAATTTTATATTTTTCTACACATAAATACTGTCATGTAGAAAATTCCCTCATGTCTTCTTTTCTTCTTTTGTAAAAATCGTGCCTCTAGATGTGTCTCCTTTTTTCATTTTTCCTTGTGCCTCTACTGGTCTTTTTAAATTGTGCTTCCTTTTATCGTTTGGCTTCAGCGCTAGAGCCCACCTGCCACATGAACTAATGGAGCCATAGTGCTATTGTCTGTGTTCTGTACGTAGTTTAAAAGGCAAATGAACTTGGTGAAAGAAGCAAGTTCTGTAATTCAGAGCAAATTAGCCGAGGCACAGGGAAGATAATAAATCACTTTTGTAAAGCGAGAGAAAGAATATGTAAAAACCTCCCGTTTCACTTTGTCCGAGGACAGAAAATCCTAAGGGGCATCCCCACACTCTGACTACTGGGTCAGGTATGCAAATACAGGGAAAAGGGCTTGAAAGTCAGCTTCAGTTCTTATCTTTTTATCATACGATTTTAACATAACTAAAGGACAAATTGTACTTAGCAGGTTTTGGCTCCATAATTTTATCCTCACTGGTTTATTCGCTCTCTGAAGCTTTATTTTTTTTAATTAATTAATTAATTAATTTTGTAAAAGCGATCTTTTCTCATTTTACGTACCTATCCCAGTTTCCACTCCTTCACCTCCTCCCTCTCCCCACAGTTTTACCCCATTCCTCTCCCCATTCACTCCTCAGAGAGGGTAAGTCTTCTTCCCATGGGGAGTCAACCAAGGCCCTCGCCCCTGTATTTAGGCTGAGCAAGATATCCTTCCCTAGGGGATGGGCTCCACAAGCCTGTTCAAGCCTTGGGTATAGATCCTGGTCCCACTGAAAGATCCCTTACGGAAGATTTATTCTCTTATGTGTATGTAAGTTACAGATTTGCTATGAATTACATTATCATTTTCTCAGATTATGCTTTATGGAAAATTTATCTTATTGTTTCAAAATTGTAGCGTTTTTATTTTAAATTCTTCCCATCATAGGTATTTCAAATGGCGTATATAAGGCACATTTGGTAACCATTAATAACATCTGCCTCTCACTCTTCCCTGTCACATCACAAATGTTCTGTAAACATCCACAATACATATCATCCTACTGAATGCTCAGAGACAGCTTCTTCTTAGTATGAGAACCTTTATATTATGGTTTAAACCTTCATAATAATAGAATTTTTACTGGAATTTTAAATATTGAAAAATATATTTCAATAAAAATATTGAATTAAAATTTCCACCTGCTCCCCGTTTCCCATTTCCCTCCCCCTCCTCCCACATATTGCCCCCTCCCCCCCTCCCCACTCCTCTTCTCCTCCCCCCACTCCATTCCCCCTCCCTCTCGATACTGAAGAGCAGTACAAATTCCCTGCCCTGAGGGAAGACCAAGGTCCTCCCACTTCTATCTAGGTCCAGGAAGGTGAGCATCCAAACAGGCTAAGCTCCCACAAAGCCAGTTCATGTATTAGGATTGAAACCTAGTGCCATTGTCCTTGGCTTCTCATCAACCTTCATTGTCCGCCATGTTCAGAGAGTCCAGTTTCAACCCATGCTTATTCAGTCCCAGTCCAGCTGGCCTTGGTGGGCTCCCAATAGATCAGTTCCACTGTCACAGTGGGTGGGTGCACCCCTCGTGGTCCTGACTTCCTTGCTCATGTTCTCCCTCCTTCTGCTCCTCATTTGGACCTTAAGAGCTCAGACCGTTGCTCCAAATGGGGAGGGGGGGAGGGGGCAATATGTGGGAGGAGGGGGAGGGAAATGGGAAACGGGGAGCAGGTGGAAATTTTAATTAAAAAAGAATAAAAATAAATAAATAAATAAATTAAATGCATTTATAGAGCATAATTATATATCCTCTTTTGTTTTAGAAATTATGGCTAATACATGTATCATTTAGTATCATTTTTGATACTAAAATATATTGTATTATTATCTTATAGTTTTGCTTAGTGAGTATATTATATAGGGGATATACAGTTATTTTACTCAGACCTGCATTTTTTTTATTTTACTGTAACATTTTGAATGGCATGCTTGATTTGAATAGTTGGAGAACTATTGGGTTTTTTCTTCAGATTTATGAAGACTGCTTTGCCGCAGTAGAATTTTCCCTCTTCATTTTGTTCCCTAAATCAATTCTTACCTTAAATCATGGTTAAATTTTTATTTAAGAAATATTGAGTCTATGAATTTAACACTGGAGAAACATCCTTAAGAAATTTTTGTCTAGAGTAATTGCATAGTATAGGAAAGTAGAAAACTAGGAGAAAGAAAGCAGGGAGTGAAAGGGTAAAGAGTTTATAAAGCTTCCATTAACTTCCTTGATTCTATCAAAAGGAGATTGTTTTGGTGGAATGAAAGAAATGATTGATACAAAGTAAGAGAAGATGAAGGTAGAACCTGCGTCTTTTCTTGATGGTCCAGGTGGGTAATGGCAAGGAGGAGGACTTGGTTCTCTATGAATAATTTCAAGACAAACAGCAATTTCAAACATAATGCTTGCAATGCTGGATCTTATCTGTAGCACAGATTGAAAGTAGATGTTTGGACCAGATATAAATAGTACCATTTTAAAGTGTGATAGTTCTAGGTCTCTTTGAACCTTAGTACAATAGTAAAACACCATGATCTAAATAGAAAACTTATATGTAACAAAAGTTATCTTCTAGATGAGAAGATAAATGGATTATTTCTGTGACTCTAGGGTGAATTGGTGCCCACTGAGATATACCATGACCTTTCAAAAGCAAACAAAATATACAAGGCATAGCTGACTGCTTCCCAGAAATTAAAAACCATTACAGTTTGGTAATGATAATACAATAACAATGATATTAGATATATATTCTTGGTAATAATATAATAATGAATCTAGAGATACAGACATTTATAATGGACATAAATATATGTATGCAGTAAATATCTGTAGACAGATACAGATATATGGATTTTATTGTGAGACAAGTATGCTATCGGCTTTACATGTAGCCTCACATTTAATCACAAGCACATAATTCTTCTAAGAAGAAAATATTTTCCTATTTTTATCACAGAGAAAACTAATGTTTAAAGAGGATTTACTTGATTTGTCCTATATAACCCAGCTATTAAGCTATACAGTTGAAATTCATATCCAGTGAGTCTGGCTTCATAGCCTGGGTCTTAACCACTGAACTAAACCAACAGGGAAGAGAGCAGCAATTGTGTACGAATAGCATTGCACCTCTGTCTGGGAATGACTTTAACACCAAAAGATTAGTCTTTGAGAATAAAGTCCTCAGGGATAAAACACCAATAGAAAAATTAAAATAAAAATTATGGCCACAAAAAGAAGTAGGTTTGAAGGTTTTAAGAGTGAAATTTGAGCCGGGCGGTGGTGGCGCACGCCTTTAATCCCAGCACTCGGGAGGCAGAGGCAGGCGGATCTCTGTGAGTTCGAGACCAGCCTGGTCTACAGAGCTAGTTCCAGGACAGGCTCCAAAGCCACAGAGAAACCCTGTCTTGAAAAACCAAAAAAAAAAAAAAAAAAAGAGTGAAATTTGTTCATCAAGTCCATTTTCCAACTTTGAGAAGCTTCTACAGATTTCTGCTGCAGAATTTGCTCACTTATTAACTTTTCTTTTTAAAATTTTTTTGGCTTTTCAAGAAAGAGTTTCTGTGCGTAACCGTGGCTGGCCTAGAACTCTTTGTTTAGATCAGGCTGGCCTCAAACTCAGAGATCTAGTCTACCTCTGCCTCCAGAGTGCTGCTGATAAAAGTATGTGCCCAGCACACAGTTCTAAAATAACTGGATATCTGAGTGTCTGACCTTGCTCCTTAGATAGCCATCATAGAGTCTTGTGCAACATACAAGTTATTTTCTGTGTAATCAATAGTTTCTTTTGTGTAGCTGGAGATACCAATCAGGTATTTTCCATTAATGTGTAACATAATGTTATGATTTAGGTGTCATTGAATGTATCTGGACAGTGTAATTTGTATGAGCTTAAGATTATCCTTATCATCATTCTATCCTCCTCACTAATGCCTGACAGAATATTTTTGTAGGTAAGTGAAAAAGGGTTTTTTTATTCTTAAAAATATAAATAAGTAGAAGTCGGTAAGGCCCAACAATTTACAAATGTCTTTCAATTCTGTCAATCACAACTTAGTTATTTTAATAAATGATTCTCCATAGATTATTAAACTCAGTTATTGAAGAAACCCAGAACTTGTTTTCGTAACTGCAACCCCATATACACAATGAACAGACACAGACATTGGAGGTACTGGCACTCAGAGCCAGAATGAAGGATGTAATTGAGAAGTGCTTTGGAAATCAGCCTGGACATTGTTCTCTTGCTTTTATCTGTCCAGTGTGGGTCAGGTTCACTGCTGGAGGAGATCATTCAGACAGATAAAATACACAATTAAATTGCAAACCAAAACAAATGACTCTAAAAGAAGAATCAAAGTGGAAGTTAGGAGACTTCTGCTGTCTGTGTGTTTGCTCAAATCCAAAATTTGCAATCAAAACCTTGAGGCCCATATGTTCTTTTATTTATTCCATTTTGAAATTATAAAATAATTACATATGCCCCCAGCCCTCCTATATATTCCTTCTTGTTCTCATTCAGCTCCATAATCTCTTTTTCATTAATTGCTGCTAAAGTAAAGACTGTCTCGACAAGAGAAAACAAAGCTGGTATCAGAAATCTAGCAATAGGTTTTCATTTTTGCATACAGTGTGCTCTGCAATTTAGCATTCTAACTATGTAACTATCAGGCAAGGCGATGCTATCTGCACTTGGCCAGGTTCACCTAATAGTCCTAACTTATGCATGGCGTTGCACTTTGATGGAATATTTTTTCTCCTTTATTTGAAAGTTTCTCAGTGATTAAAGGGTTAGCAGACCACTGCATTTCTGTACAAGAAAAGCATTATGGAGTATCAGTTAAATGAATGTGTAAAGCCTCCCAAAATACCTCGCTTATTTAAAATCTCATTTTCCTCTTGCTTAAGTTTGCAGGTGTTTATATTTTGTTTCTAAAGCAAGTGGATGAATTGTTACTTAGATTACTTACCTTTATCTGCAGAAGCTAAGATTTGTTAAGGTGATTGTCTTTTGTTCCATGGGCTGACAAGGTAATTCACGACACTTTCAGAATCTCTTAAAGGAACAGAATAAAATGTCCAGCAAAATACAACTAAAAATTATACCAAAATTTACAGTTTTCATCTTCATACAGTATATTTTGTGAATAAAAACTATGAATATATTTCTGAATCTGACATAGAACTGTGGCACCAGGACAATGTGACTGACCTTGTTTCTTTCTTTCTGTGTTTGTAAACAAATGTCACTTTATGATCTCTGTCCTTACTTTTTGGTTTCGTAATATTATAGGAATCAAAGAAGAACATTGGATTATAAACTGGGCAATCCAACTTTAACCACACTTTGATCTTAACTTCTGTGACTACAGGAGGATACTGGAATATTCTATGAGCCATTTATCAGCTTTCCAGTGAAGACAAGCACCAGCTACTTACAACCTCAAAGCATCTTCAGAAAAAGCATTAACTGAACGTAGGCAAATAATTATTGTGTTGGTGCACCCTGTTCTTCTAGCACTGGCATGAAGGCATCTGTACATTTTAGATGTTGCCTGGAAATGGTTGATGTTTATATGATTAAAGATGGTCATGGTGATTCATGAAGTGTTTATCCCCACAGCTCATTATAATATCCTCATAAGCAATGCCAGTGGTCATATGTGTAGCAGGAATTTGGGGGGGTCACCAGTCAGCTTTCAAATCATGATAGAGAGACTTATTGTTAGTTTTGAGTGCTCAGCCAACCTAATCACATTTCCGGATAGCTCTTTTAACTTAAATTAACCTCTTTATCTACCTTTTGCCTTGTGGGCTTATTACCTCTCTTAATTTTGTATCTCTAACTTTCACTACTTCTCTAAGTCTGGCTTCTTTCCCTGGGCATCTTCCTTCTTCTTCTCCTCCTCCTTCTCATGTTCCTCGTGTTCTTTTTTTTTTTTTTTTTCTCTTCTATTTATTCTCTCTGCCTGGCATTTCTCTTCCTTGCTATTGGCCATTCAGCTCTTTGTTATACCAACCAGGTATTTTAGATAGGCAGGATAAAGATATTTAACTCATCTTTACATAATTAAACATGCATCCATATATCATTCAACAAATGCAAATAAAAAAGTAACATGCATTTACATTTAAATATTCTGCAGCATAAAAACTGTAACTAATGTGAGGTTTTTAAAATGGCTTTTGTCTATAGCAGCAACTTTCCATTTCTTCAAAGCATAGGTCATTTCCCCTCTGTACTTGTGATACCACGGATTAGAAGAGGTGCGTGTGCCCACTGTCATTGTTGCCATTAAAAAGTCAGTTATTTCTCTACTTCATAGACAGAGAAAAGAACTCAGTATTTGTATAGAAGAAGCACATGGATATGTATACCAAGAGAAAAAGGAAAGAAGGAGAAATCACTGTGGAATACCATAAACTAAATAAAAACAGAGCCATCTTCCTTAGAGTTGATGTTCTTCCCAGGTCTGTGGGTGGAGGTACTTGTCTACAGAAAAAAATGTGTAGAACTGGCCAATAAAGTTCTCTTTAACTTTTAACCTAGCCAAGTACCTGTCTTCAATTCTTTTCTTTCAGACAAAGAATTTTTAGGCTAATTTTTGAGCATTTCATAAATGAGTACCATTTTTTTTTACATACTTTCCATCCATTCCTTCCAACTTTTACATGCAATCTAAGATGGGCTAATGGAGAAGTGATTTTCATTGTTCATTCTTGTGTAGCTAGCATGGTGAGTGGAGGACACTATGAACATGCCACATCAGTAGCGACAACGACCTGTGCCTCTACTACCATGGTCACCAGACCATGTGAATCAACTCTGCATTAATTGGCAGGCATGAAGGAAGCAGTCAAGAAACTCCCCAGCTAACTACCTCAAATGACACTCTGCTGCCCTTAAAATACAGCCTCTGGTCATTAGCAGAACTTCAGAACATCACCACTACTTTTCCGTATTCCCTGCCAGTCTCATCTACCAGCTATACTGTTAATTGCCTAAAATTCAGTGATCTTAACCATCTCTCTATTCAAAGGTATATATCAGGTTCTTTTTGTTGTGAACCTGCCACCCACACTGTCCGAGATAATTCTTACTCTTTCTTTTCCTAACTCCTCCTAGATCCTCCTCATTTCTCCATCTACCTAAATCCACACCTTTTCTTTCTTATTTTCATTAGGAAACAAACAAGCAACTAAAATAATAATAAAAAATTAGATAAACAAAAACAAACCAGAATAGAGCAAATCAGACAGAATAAAAAGAAACAAAAAAACCAAAAGCATAGTTCAAGAAACACATAAACATGCACACACACACACACACACAGAGACAGAGAGAGAGAGAGACAGAGAGAGAGAGAGAGAGAGAGAGAGAGAGAGAGAGAGAGAGAGCATAATATATACACGAATGACCTTTAAGGGAGAAATAAAAAGCCTTGAGAAAGCATTATGAAAGAAATAAATTCCAAAGATGCTGCTGAGTTCATTTTGTGTTGACCATCTACTCTGGGCATGGACCCTACAAGTAAGAGTGATGTATTTCCCCAGCAAGACTTGGTTGGACCAAACTAATTTTTTTATTAGCAAGTGGCTATCAGTTGGAGATGGCCTCTAAGTTAGGGATGGGGGCATGTGCCCCCTTCCCATTTAATTCTTAACTGAAAAATGAAAAGAACCCACCTACTAGCTGGTATCATCTTTACTGTTCTTACAGTGTAGCACAACTTACATCATCAAAGTTTGTATCTTGTTTATATTTATCATCATATTGCCTGATTTGATGTTTGGAAAACGAAAGGGTCTTAATTAATTGTTATTTAAGTTACAAACAACACTGGACTTCTTTATGGTCTGATCTCTCCATAGCTCTTCAAGTTCTTCTTATTAAATATATTATTTTTTTATCAGATATAAAATACTTTATAATTTTTTTACAAAAAGGGAAAAGTTCTTTTAAATAAATATAAAAGTATGCTCCACTTGCTTTCATTTATTAATAAAAGGGCACATATCTACTACTAAAATAAGTGACTCAGAGGTCCTTTCGTATGAAATGTAAGAAGGCAATAAATTGAGAACAAAATGTTAAAATTGAAGTCCAGATATTTCCAGGAAAATGTTGCAAACCAATAAAGTTTTTATAGAAAATGCCCTTTAAGATTAGTGAGCGAGAAAACAGGATTTGGAAAATGTGGTCTGTAGAAATGTTTACTTAAATGCTACTTCAGTGTGGGAACAGCATTTGCATGATAAAATTGCCTTATTAACAGCATATTGGACTTCACTTTCCTGGTTTGAAAACAGAGCCAGGAAATCTCAATGCTATTTCATCTTATTTTGTTTTGTTTTAGCCCTAGCATAAATGTACACTACTCAAGAATTTAATGAAAATTTCTAGTGCTCCCTAAGCCTAAACACATTTTCTTGGGTTTAGGAAACCACCTGAGTCAGCTCAACTCAGTATTTTTAAAGCCACAAAACATGTAACTTCCCTCACTCTTTTCTTTACTAAGGGACTTTACAACTTCCAACATCTTAATTTCCTAAAAGATTCCATAAACATGTTCAATCAGTGGTCAATTGAAAGAACCAATTCACTGGGCAGGGGAGCAGGTGTCAGTGACTTCTCATTTAGAAGCAGCTGGCTGTTTTTATTAAAATGATCTTCGCTAGCTACCGCATCAGAGAAATGCGCCAGGGGTCCAGTGATCAAGGCTATGATATCTCTTTGCTTTGTCTTGTTTTCTGACCATGCATTACCCCTAACTCCCATAAGCCATGCGCATTACACTAGCTTTTGCTGACAAAGGAAGTGAACTAAGCCATATCCTCGCCAGTTCAGCACAAAATCACCCACACAACTGGAAAAGATAATCTGAAATGTGTATTCACAAAGCTAATTTTATCGTGTAACAACAGCCTGGTATAGGAAAGACAGCAATGTTAATGCTTCAGCATTCCCATAATTAACATTAAGAGAGAAACTCCTCAGGGCTGCTTAAAGGGAAGGCAGAGGAGACAAATTTAGTCTGAGAGTTGATTACATTCGGTTAATGTAATTATAGAAGGCAAAACTTTCTAGAGATCTGCTCTTTTAGTGAAAATAACAATCTTCTTAGTACTGTCCTAGATCATAGGAGTCAGCAGATGTTAGCATCACACCGAGAAAAACCATCGTGGGCAAAATTATTCCCATACATCAGATCACAGAGAGTTGAGGAGGACCATAGATATTCTGCCATCTGCTTCATAGGTCAGTCATGATTCTTCCAAGAAGGTTGGTTAGTTTGAATGAGTACATACAGGAAAAAAAGGATATACCTTATGTAAACAATTAATTTAAGTACTAACATTTATTAAAAGAATGTATGGTAAGTGTTGTGGGGAGCTGTGGGCTGTGTTCCTGCCGCCCCAGCTCCTGGTTGCCTGACTAGCTTAAGCCCCAAAATAACAACAGACAAACTGTATTCTTTTAAACACTGCTTAGCCCATCAGCTCTAGCCTTACTGGCTAATTCTCATATCCCGATCAATAATCTGTGTAGCACCAGTCTTACCGGGAAAGATTCAGCATGTCTGACCTAGTGGCTTGCTTCATCGCATCTGCCCTGGAGCACAACGGCATGGCATCTGCACTCACTTCCCTTCTTCCCAGCATTCTGTTTACTCCACCCACCTAAAGGCTGGCCAATCAAATGGGCCAAGGCAGTTTCTTTATTAGCCAATGACCTTCCTTCATCATTTCCCCTTTTTCTGTTTAAACAAAAAAGGAAGGCTTTAACTTTAACATAGCAAAATTACATATAACAAAACAGTTATAAAGTAAGAATTACAGTTACAATATTTATATCTATTTTATCTTTTATCATAACAAAGGAAAACTATAACTATCTATCTATTCTTCAGCTCCACCAAAAACTCCAGAAGGATATAATACTACCTAAGTAAACAAGTAAGAAACTTCCGAAACTCTAGAAGTGACAGAGACATCTCGCTGCCTGGACAGTCACCCAAAGTTCTTTTGTACCGCTGGGGCATCCATCTTCTGCCTTCAGGCCCATAGTATCCAGCAGACATTTCAATGAAGCAGGAAATTTCAAAGGCAGTTCATTCATTATCTTCTGTGTCCTGCAGAATGTCTCGCAGACTCTTTCATGAATCTGGAACCCTGAAAGATCATCTCACCTTTAGGCAAGTTCAGCAGTCCTCTCTCTGCGGGTTCTCTGTGTCCAGTTTATGCAATAGTCCAGGCAAGAGCAGTTTCTTGCCCAGATGGCTATCAAACTCCATAAGGTGCCTCTTCAATGCCCATCTTCTTCTTGAAGTAGATTGGTGCTGCCAGGAGCAGATGTGTCTCATTGTCAGAAAACCCCTAAGTTATTAAAACATTAAATAGCATATTCCATAGTCTTTGAAAGATATGAAGAATGTCTATCTAAAATATATCTATGTAATCTTGAAAATCTAACATGACTACAAACTTGACTATTATAGATAACTATTCATTAACAACTTATATACATAACATTTTTACATGAGCTACACAATCACAATACCTTAATCAATATCAGAAATACATATACATATAACAAAATTGATCTTAAATTTAAATCACTAAAGCAAAATCCATATCAATGCAAATTATTCATACCTATATCATATCCCCCTTTAAATGTAAAAGAACATTTATAAACAATATTTGGGAATATGGATGTAGTTATTTTACTCCAAACTGCTTCCTGCTGAATGGGGGTGCTGTTAATCAGATATTTCAGGTTATAACCTGTGTGCTAGGTTCATCTCAGTCATCAATTGAGTGAAGTAATTTTTTGAAAGTGTTCACAGCAACCTTTCAGAAGGGCCTGGTCTATCATACCATATTGGTATGGAAGCAATCCTCAGGGTGTCATCATCTGTGAAAACAAAAGAAGAATCTCTTTTCCAAAGTATCATATCCTTAGATCCAAATTCTGAAGTCAAGGTATTTTCAAAATATCTATGTTGGATTAATTCAGTAGCATTTATAAACAAATATCGTTTAGCAGCTGGTGCTCCTTCCTCAGCATTCAAACAATTCAAACAGAGCATAATAGCATACAGTATCAAGATTCTCTGTGTATTTTCCATCTTTGTGCGCTTTATTTTAACCTCTATTTTGTTTATTTTCACTTTTATTTTTTGCTTTGAGACAGGTTCTCTGTATCTTTGACCTAGAATAACTCTGTAGACCAGGCTGTCCTTGACCTCTCAGAGATCCACCTGTCTCTGCCTCCCAGGCATTGGGATTAAAAGTGTATGCTACTACACCTTGAACTCACAGAGATCTGTTTGTCTCTGCCTTTTAGGCACTGGGATTAAAGGCGTGTGCTACCACACCTTGAAGTCACAGAGGTCAATCTCCCTCTGCCTCCCAAGTGTTGGGAATAAAGGTGTGTACTACCACACCCAACTACTTTCTTCCTTACTTTTTTTTTTGTTTTTTACTTTAAGAACTTTAACTGTTAGCCTGCATATATTTTTAACATACTGTAAATCATTTAAACGTTTTCTTCAAATTTGAATCTTTCTTTTACTGAATATCTCTCTTTTTGTGACCACATAAGTCTTTAATTTACTGAGCAATATGGGTAGGTTTAAAGCTGTGGCTTTGATGGCTGGATCCAGCCCATTCCTTAGCTTTCCAGCCTCATGGCTGAGGTACCGGCTGTAGCCATGTTTATCACCACAACTCTGTGGTGTTTCAAGGTCCTTGCCAGCAAACAATCTGCAACACTATATCCACAGACAACACTCAAGTCCTCTCTCTGTAGTCGGCCCTCCTGCCTCAAACAGTCAGAGTTTGCCCTGCCAGCACAGACCAGAACGCCAGCATTTTAAAACAGCACAACTTTTTTCCTGCTATGGCTGAAAACAAACAATCATGCAGTCAGCTTTTCATCAACACTGTTCAAGTGTTCATGGCAGGACCTCTTAAATGAGCTGCAAGGTTTCACAGCTGAACTGAGTCAGGAAGCCTCTCTTAGATGAGAGCACTTGCTTGCCTCTAGCAAGCAGAGCAAACCCAAGAAATTGCTGCTACCACGTCGGGCGCCATTCTGTTGTGGGGAGCTGCGGGCTGTGTTCCTGCCGCCCCAGCTCCTGGTTGCCTGGCTAGCTTAAGCCCCGAAATAACAACAGACAAACTGTATTCTTTTAAACACTGCTTGGTCCATTAGCTCTAGCCTTACTGGTTAATTCTCATATCCCGATCAACCCATCTCTAATAATCTGTGTAGCACCAGTCTTACCGGGAAAGATTCAGCATGTCTGACCTGGTGGCTTGCTTCATCACGTCTGCCCTGGAGCACAGTGGCATGGCATCTGCACTTACTTCCCTTCTTCCCAGCATTCTATTCTGTTTACTCCACCCACCTAAAGGCTGGCCAATCAAATGGGCCAAGGCAGTTTCTTTATTAGCCAATGACCTTCCTCCATCAGGTAAGGCTGGAATACTTAAGAGTTCTGCTCACAAGTTTTATGGCTGCTTAAGAATTTAATGAAAATTTCTAGTGCTTCCTAAGCTTAAACACATTTTCTTGGGTTTAGAAAACCACCAGTGTTACCAAAAAAATAATATTGCCAAAATAATAATAAAAATTTCATAGTAATATGTGATATATATATGTATATATCCAAACATTTATACTCTGTGATCACTCACTGTTTTCATTTTTTCTCTTTAGACAATTGAATCTTTAGAAGATTTTCCAATGGGTTTTTTTTAGGTTATAACTATGCGTGTTATGAGTAAGCATTACATTAATGCCTGAAACAGAATAAAATGTGTTTGTGTTAGGCAAATCTGAGATTGTATGCAGAATTCCCTTCTCAGACTGCAAAGTACTTTTTGGTTTTCTAAGAAAAGATATGAAACAGTAGCTTTAGGAATATCTGCTGTCACTTTATCGTGAGTCACACACTAGATTTAGCCACTTCAACTCCAATAAGAGTAAGATTTCAATTCAGCATCATCATTTAACAGAAGCAAAAAATACTCTGTAATCACTCACTGTTTTCATTTTTTCCCACATCACAAATAGTGTCTTAGTACTGTATAACCCCAGACCTTAGTTGTTTTGATGATTAAGACACACTATGTTTTGTCTTCTTTGTTTTATGATGGTTTGAGTAGCAATTATTTTATGAGATAGAATGAACTTGAAAATACTAATTAAGAGATTGACAATATAACCTTACAGTTTCTAACATAGGTAATTATTACCTGTATTTGCTATTATCATATTTTTTTTCTCTCAATTATCAAGAAAGGTCTGTTACATGATAGGTATTCATCAGATAAGTAACTAATTTATGCCTGTTGTCTATAGACAGTCATACATTTCTTGACCTGCCAAATCTTATTGCTAGTTGCCCGAGAACACCTCTAATGTTGGTCTCAAGGAAATAAGACAAATGAACTCCTATTTTCCCCAAGAGTTTGGGTAATATGGTCAATAAAAATCCATAGCCAGAATATATTCAGAAAAGAGATAATAGAACAAAGTGCATATTGTTGTTTCTACCAAAATGATCCTTATGGTCCAAATAAGCAAATCTTTATTTACCATAAAAAAAGAGAGATGCATCATACCTTCACTTCCCTTTCCTCTCTCCCACCCATCCTGTGCACTACCATTTACTCCTTCTGGGATTCAGACCTCTTGTTCTGGAATTCTTATTGTTACATATATGCAAACTTATCCTTTTCTGGGCAAGATATTTTAATTTTCTTTAATAAATTTATTTTAAACATAAGTATATCATACTCCCTTTACCCTCTTAAATCCCACACATACTTATCTAGAAATATGAAGAAGTAAATTCTGTGTCTTCCCCAATACCATGTTTATATGGCCTTGCCTTTTCTTTTACAACTAATACAAATTTTCTTATTTTGACCATAAACATGGTTTTGATGGGAATGGCAGTGCATACTTTTGATTTTAATATATTTTTATGCATATATGTGTATATGTGTTTAACTATGTAAGAATATAAATACAATGTGCAGAGTGCATTTGGTGTTCTTGGTATATATATGGGTTAATTTAAGGTGTAAGAGCTAGCTAGAAATACGCTTAAGCTATTGGCCCAACAGGATTGCAAATAATATAGTTTCTGAGTTATTTTGCCAGGTCTCGGCAGCCGTGAACAAATGAGCAGCCTCTGCCAACAGATTGGAGCATCAATGTGTGCCAGCTAAATCAACGTAAAACCTGAGAGAGCTTATAAAAAGTTTTAGGCACACACACACACACACACACACACACACACACAAAAAAAAAAAAAAAACAGTTTAGAGACTTTTTTTCCGTATGGGCTCTGTTCATTCGCGGCAAGCATTTAAAGGGAGATATGCTATAGATATGAATAGTTTGCATTGTAATGGATCTTTGTCTATTGATAGAAATTTTACGTCAATTTTGTTATATGTCTTTCTGCTCTTTACTAAAGTAGATACCTTTGTGCAGCTCATCTAAAAATGTAATGTACAATTACGAAATACAGGTTAATAAATAGTCATATATAATGGTCAAGTTTGTAGTCATGTTAGTATTTCTAGATATATAGAAATATATTTCAATTAGATAGATCATCTTTAAACCTTTGAAAGACCTATAGAATATGAAATTTAAACTGTTTTAAGAACTGAAGACTTCATGACAATGAGACACATCTGCTCCTGGAAGTACCAATCTATTTCAAGAGGATGATGGGCATCTAAGAGGCTTCTTGTGGGGTTTGTTAGCCATTTGGGAAAGAAACTGCTCTTTCCTGTACTGCCTTATGCTGTATGAACTGGGCATGCAGGACCCACAGAAAAATTACTGCTGAACTTGCCTAAAGGTGAGATTATTCTTTGGGGTTCCTGCTCCCATAAAAGATTCTTCCAGACTTTCTGCAGGACACTTAAGAAAGCAACTGATGAACTTTGCATAAGACATCTTCAAATTTCCTGCTTCATGGAAAAGTCTGCCAGACACCATTGATCTGTAGGTTGAAGGTGCGTGTCCCAATGTTACAAAAGAACTTTGGGTGATTGTCCAGGCAGTGAGATGTCTCTGTCATTTCTAGAGTTTTGGAAATTTCTTACAATGCACTTCCTGTTAACTGAGATAATATTATATCTTTCTGGGGTCTTTGATGGAGTTGAAGAATAGTTATAATTATAGTTTTCCTTAGTTATGATAAAAAGATAAAGTAGATATAAATATTGTAACTGCAATTTTTGCTTGATACCTGTTTTATTACATAAAATTTTACTATATTCAAGTTAAAACCTTTTCCTCTTTTAGACAGAAAAGGGGAAATGGTGTGGAAGTCCTTCTATATATACGTTGCTTTTATTTGTTAATGAACAAAGAAGCCGCTTTGGCCTATGATGGAGAAGAATAGAGTTAGGCAGGAAAACTAAACTGAATGTTGGGGAAAATAGGCAGAGTCAATGAGATCTCATGAAGCCTCCAGAGGTAAAAGACCCAAGCTGTTAACCAGGACCTTGCCTGTAGGCTAAAACTTTCATGGTAAAATATAAAATAATAGAAATGAGCTAATTTAGAAGTAAGAGCTAGCTAGAAATACACTTAAGCTATTAGCCAAAGAGTATAACATATAATATAGCTTCTGAGTGATTATTTTGGGTCTGGGCAGCTGGGAACGAAAGAGCAGCCTCTGCCAACAATGACATCTCTCAGATTTCCACTTACATTTTAGTATGTCTATTAGTATTCTTTTTTGGGTCGGTATGTTTAGGCAGGCATAACCTTGTGTTGTTTTGTGTCTAGCTTCTCTGCCATTTTTAGGTGATATACTCTCACAGCAGATTTTATGGTCCTCTGGCTCTTATAATTAATGTTAGATAAAAGTGGCATATTCTTAGTTTCTGTGGTTCATTGAGATATTTGCTAACAATCTGTAAAGTAACTTCAGAAGTTTCCTTCACAATGATATAAACATAAGTAGGCAGAGGCTGTACGATTGTCACATATGGAACAAAGAAGACTAGCAATTCTGCACAAACCAGATGAATGCTGGAATAAATCTGATGCTATTTCTAATAGAGCATAGACCTTTGTGACATGTCATTGCTAAATGTTCTGCTTTACAAGATTGAGACTGGCCACAGCCACTCACTATTCTAAGCAGGATCAATACTAAAAAGGATTTATTACTCAGTTCAGTGCATAAATTTGCTATGATTAAAGCTAGTTCTACAGTATACAGTCTGAACACAGAAAAAAATCCCTTTTATTGTTCAGAGGAAGTAATGACATGAATTCTCTTTAAGATTTTTATGTAAAGCAATTTACTGTTTCACTGTAACTGTCAATGGTCTTCATTCCTTCCTGCAGTCTTTTCTTAAGTGTGTTTTTGTTTTGTTTTTTGGGTTTTTTACTTGGGCATCTTTAGGAGATACAGGTAAGACCCAGACCCAAGTGGATCACTCCTGGAGGGGCTTTGATGTAAAAAGAAAAAATATGAACCTAAATAAATTGTTACCAAAACTGTTAGCTGCCATAAATACCCTACAATAGGGGTTTAGAGAGAATTTGCATTTGACTTAGAAATCATAGAAAGCTTTATATGATTTTGTGATTCTGGAAAATGTCATAATTGAAAAATAGAAATAATTGTAAAATATTTTACAATTGTAATTGTAAATATTTGTAATTGTAAATAATTACAAATAGCACATTTCTTCTTAAATTAGTTCTTTTAGTTTTGAGATTATAATATATCATTTCTCCCTTTCTATTCCTCTCTCTAAATATCCCATATACACCTCCTTTCTCTCTTTCAAATTCATGGCATCGTTTTTCATTAGCTACAGATATGTCTATAATTAAAGAAATAGATTATAGCTATACGCATACATGTGTGTGTGTGTGTATATATATACTTAGTATTTTAAAGAGGTATCTTGATTCTCTTGGTTATTATAGAACCGTTTGGTGTAACTTTAGCCAAAGAATAACAAGAACACTCTCAGGATAGAATATATTAACTCTTTTATTCTTGAATTTGTTACTCTTGTTTATTTGAGGTTATTATTAATATTAAAAAAACTGTTACAATTTCAAGGACATCCATGTGTCACTTAATTATATATAAGAATGCAATTAGTTGAGATCATACTTACATTTTCCTTTAAACACAAATATATAAATAATTTATAGCCAAGAAATGGGTATTTAATAAACATTTAGCATTCACACTAGGAAATAGTGTCTATGATGAAAAATATGAGCATTAGTTTAATCTTGTAAGTTTTAACATTTAGTTCTGAAAATTTTAATTCTGTAGGTAGTAAGAGGTTTTGCTGCCATCTGTCAAGGATTATGTGCTCAAATTAGTTTATGGAAAGTTAATCAAGCTTCTTTATTTGATCAATTCAATCTTAATCTTATAAATATTAAAGTATAGCATGAATATCTTATGTATTACCTAAAATACACTATGTCATCAGCTATGTGAAGATCAAATACTCTTAAAAATCTTAGGAGACTATCATTCTAACATACATAATTGTGTATCTTAGGTTACTAAAGTATAATTAGAAATTTAGTTGATACTAGAAAAATTTAAGTTTTGTTCTTGTTTTTCTTTTGATATTAAAATAACATCTTTTAATATTTTATACATTGTGTATGGGAGAAAGAGCACAATATGTTGTGTGCCGCTATTTGTGTAAAGATGTTAGAGTACAACAATATTATGGAGGTGGTTACATTTTCCCATCTTTAACTGGCTTCTGGGAGTACTGAACTCAAGAGGTCAAGTTTGGCATCAGGCACATTTATCTTCTGAACTAGGACTAATTATCAAACCAAAGACCTCATACATAATAGATAAGACTCTACCACTGATCTGCATCCCCAGCCATTCAGTCGACTTATAAAAATAATACTGTGTGCCACAGAGAAAGATGGGACATTCAGTGTTTGGAGAAACAGCAAGGCACAGTGTATAAGAATATAAGGTCTAGAGACAGACTATTTGTATATTATAGACCAGTTTTTAATAGTTGATTTACATCAATTAAAATGGTAGAAAAAGTAGAATCTTTCACACAATCACGATAAGTGAACATTATCGAACAAATACATTATTTTAGACATTAATTCACTTTGAATTTTTTTTTAACTTTCTTTGTGAACTTGGTATATGAGCTTTACAACTACTCCACTGTAACATGAGGGGACCAGGCCTGCTTGTTTGGGTTTCTGTCCTGCCCACAACTGTTTAGCCCCAAAGAAAAATCACACATAGGTCTCCATAAATTATAAAGCTGATTGGCCCATTAGCTCTAGCCTCTCACTGGCTAACTCTCACATCTTGATTAACCCATTTTTCTGATCTATGTTAGCCATGTGGCTCAGTACCTTTTTTCAGTGGGGCAGATCACATCCTGCTGCTTTGGTGATCTGGGCAGGAGTGGGAGAAATCAACTTCCTCCTTCCCAGAATTCTCCTGTTCTCATTACATCATTTCTATTTCCTGTTTGGTTTTTCCTGCCTATATTTCCTGCCTGGCAAATCAGCGTTTATTTATAACATGATTGACAGAATACAGACAATTCTCCTGCACCACCCCACTCCCAATACTCCCTTCCTTCAACTCTCCCTGCCTTCCACTCCTTATTCTTAAATTCAGGATCTCTTTGATTGTTGTTGTTACATGCATATAGACACTCCTAAATGCACATCTATAAACAACTTACTGAGTCTGTTTAGTGTTGCTCAAATATATGTGTGTGTGTGTGTGTGTGTGTGTGTGTGTGTGTGTGTGTGTGTAGGGCTGACTGCTTGAGATTGGCCATCCTCTGTGTGAGTTCCTCCATGGGATAAGTAACTCATCATTTCTCAGAAGATTAACTGTCTTCATCTAGGGGTGGGACCATGTGGAATCCCCCTGTCCACATGGGTGTCAGCTGGTGTTGTCTTTATAGTTACCTCATTCTGACAACTATATTGTGGAGAGTTCCTTATTACAATTTTCACTCTCATGTCACTAGCTGGAAGCAGCCACCCTGGAAGTTGGGAGGGGGCCTCTTACAATTTCTCAGCCCCTTCTTCCAAGATTTTCCTGATGTAGGAGTTGTGTTGTAGATGTATTAGTTGGGATTTGCCACCCCATTGGCACTTATAGATCTCTGCAATAGCCTCATCTAGTGAAAAGAGAAGCTGAGATAAAAGAGACGAGACCTGAAGCTATACATATATGTTGGCATTTAAGATAAGTATTTAGAATGCAGTTAAAACTGTATTTGTTTGGGAAAATGTAAATAATATTTCTCTCATTTATGAGTTTTCCAGCTAGAGGTAGGTGGTTGGGTAGGTTTATAGTACCAGGTCTGAATTCTTTCCTATTAAGAGAGACTTAAATCCAATTATATGGCTTTTGGCTACATCCAGAGTAAAATTACCTCTGCACATTACTGTAGGTATCTTGCTGTTTGAATCATAGTATATAGTCATCCACTTATATATTATTCATATAATAATAACCATAGTAAATACGAAATAATAATCTTTATCGAAATGAAAGGACTAAGCTCATCATGAGATGTGTTAGGCTTGTGTGGAGAGTCCTGGATGCAATAAGACAGCAAGAGCAAAGCAGTAAGCACCACCCCTCCATGGACTCGCCTTCAGTTTTTGCCTCCAGGTTTCTGTCTTGAGCTCCTACCTTGGTGTTACTCACCTAAAAGACACAAACTGTAAGCTGAAGTAAAACCTTTCCTCCCCAAGTTCTCTTCTGTCTTGGTTTTTCATCACAGCAAGAAAAATGCTAAAACAGACATTGTGAGATATTGTTGTGACAAACTAGATCAAATATTGCTGGAAAGATCTCAGTGGCATTTAAACTTTGGGTTTGGATGCTTGGAGCTCTGTAGGAATTTGGAAGGTAAGAATGTCAAAAGAAAAGCAGACTGGTGGCCTGGTTTGTGAAGCTTTAGAGGGAAGTTTGAAAATCCCTCAACAACTCTGTGAAGCTTGCCATTTTAAATTAAAAACTACTAAAGAGAAATCTTTGCTTCTCTGGGAAATCCATACTGGTCAGCTGGAGCTGGAGAATCAGCTGTGATTAAGAGGAGAGCAGCAGCAAAATCTTTTTGGAAGTATTTCCTCAGTGTCAGCATACAGAAACTGTTCTCCATAAATGGCTAAGGATGTACCTTGTGATCTTAGCCTATATTGTTAATGTGGAAGAGTCATACAGGAAGTATCTATTTTAAATTATGAAGGGGTCAAGGGGAACAACTGAGACTTGGTACAGCATGAAAGGACTGGAGTACCTGAATTGAGGTCAGGACAGGCATTAGTGAAGATGTAGCATCAGTTGCAACTGAAGCCCCATGATGGATGGGGTCCTGGAGAGAAGTTGGGGATTGACAACATGTGGCAGGCCAGAGATCCTAAGAGAGCTCAGGAGATCCTACTCTCAGAGACACCTGCAATTTAGAGATGCCAAAACCATGGGACAATACCAAGATGACAGCAAATGTGAATCAAAGCTATCTTGACTCAGTGAGTGCATTACATGTGTTGTGGTAAGCCCATTGAAGTTTAGAAGATCATAAATCCCCAAGTCTAACATAGGGCTGCACACTGTGGGATGTATTTATTTATTTATTTATTTATTTATTTTCATTGATCTGTTTGTGACTGTCTCCAGATTTTACCCTCTTGGAGTAAGAACATATTTAACTTGTGTTTTGGAATTTACAAGAACCCAGAATTTGAAGATTATAATCCTATAAAGACTCTAGAATTACATAGAGACTGAAATTTCAGGCAAATATGGATATTTTATAGAGGCTTGAACTTTCAAAGAGCCTGGGTAGCTTATTTTACTTGCGGTTATAATCACATTTTACTTTTCCATATTCTCCCTCCAAACCCTCCAATATACCTATTCTTTTTTAAAAAAAAAATATTTTATTTATTATGTATACAATATTCTGTCTGTGTGCATGCCTGCAGGCCAGAAGAGGGCACCAGATCTTATTACAGATAGTTGTGAGCCACCATGTGGTTACTGGGAATTGAACTCAGGACCTTTGGAAGAGCAGGCAATGCTCTTAACCTCTGAGCCATCTCTCCAGCCCCAATATACCTATTCTTTCTCTTTAAAATTAATAGCATTTTTATTATAAATGTATTATAACTGTTGTTATACATTTATAGATATACATATATTTATTATATGCAAAGTATACACACACATGTGTGTGTATATATATATATATATATATATATATATATATATATATATTCTTAAACACAAAAATATACTCTGCTATATATACCCAGTCTATATAATGTCACTTGTATGTTTTTTTTCAAGACTGAACATTTCAAATTTGATACTCAGTTGGTGTGCTTTTCCCTGAGGAAGACAGCTTCTCTCAGACTCAGCATTTTTCTTAGTTGTCTGAAGTTTTGCATACGGTTGAAGCCTCCTGGGCTTTCCGTTGTCCACTTTGGCACGCCTATTGTTGCATTTCTTTTTATGTAGTCACGCTAGTGAGATTCTATAGGTACAGTCTCTGACATTCCCAGGCGATACAATCTAACAGCAAACTCCCTGATTCTCTGGGTGCTAGAGACTAGATATTCCAAAGAGACTGAAATTTTTGAGTGTTTGACTTTCTTAAAGATTGTGAGACTTTTAAAATTTTTGCTTTGTAATGCAATATTACTATGAGCTATTGGAAATAAATTAGAAACAAAAGGTTTAAGTTAAATAGTAATGTATTTGTGTGCCAATTTGACAAGAGGTCATTTGTGCTTAGTATTATGTTAACTAGATACAAACTAGAGTCATCTGGGAAGAGAGTACCTCAATTAAGAAAATGTCCTCACAGATTGTCCTATGTGCAAAACTGTAGTGCATTTTCACAATAGATAATTGTTGTGGTAGAACCCAGATCATTGTAGGTGGTACCACCTTGAGACAGAATATTGTAAAATGATGGGTAAATAGCTAGACAAAAGAAATGAAGCAATGGTTGAGAAATTAGTAATATAACTGATAATAAATTGAAAGGTAGCTAACAAGTATATAAGATAGTTTTATTTTAATAGAAACAAGTCTTTATTCTTACTCTATGTTCTTTGCTGATAAAATTATTATGTTCTGTGAGTTGATTTATTTTACCAGAAAATGTCTAAAATAGAAAAAAATGAAAATTATTGCTCAAGTAAGTTCAAAGAATAGAAAAATATTATTTTAATTCTGGATAATTAAACCATATTATACTCTTCTCATTCTCTTCATTGTCCATGATTTGGTAAGACAAAAAAAAAACAGAAACCTGAATCTTTTATATGCCAGTACCTCTCCAAGGATGTTTAGCAGAAGAAAAAAATTATAAGTTAATGTTTTTATTGATGTGAGTTCAAAGATATGAAGATATGGAACACAAAATTGCTCATCAAAGTGTAAGAAAGGAAATTGAACTTTTTCACCCTTTATTATATAGCTATTTCAGAACTTTGAAATAAAAATCATCAATGCATATCAAAATATAAAATACAAAACATGTATGAAACCAATTAGAAAGACTTTGTAATAACTTGGTGTTTTACAATAGCATGTCCTTTCTCAAATCAACTTAATAAAAATAGTTGAAAGTGAATGTTAGATTAAGAGTCTGAGAGTTGGTACAAGAAAGGCCAATAAAATTACCTACAACTCAAAGTTAATATTAAAAATCATATTCAATTTTCCAGTCTTGAGATCCAAATCTAAGTACAAATTATTAAACAACAAAATGTGCTTCTGTTTGATTTAAACAGTTCAATGGCTTCTCTTATGTTTTTTTTTAATTGAATCTTCCTCTTCTCTGTTATCATCATATTTTTTAATATATTCTCCTTCAATTTCTATGTGGAAAACTTATTAAAATACCCAGTCATGGTAGATATAATTTAAATTCAAACACAATACGAACTAATATTAAATATTATAAGGATTCAGGTTGTTGACATAAACTATGTAAAAATATTCAATTGTATGTTCTTATAAGAGTTTAAATATACAAATATTAAATTAATACTCCCCCTAAAGAAACATACTGTTTTTTAAATTTAAATATCTTTGAGCTAGTACTTTAAGCAGAATTACTGTTGGATGATTATATAAGTTTAAAGTGTAAGCCTAGGAAAATGTTTATCTTTGGTTAGAGTAAAATATTCTAGATATTATAAGCCAGACAATGAAAAACTCAAGTTGATTGCAAAATTGGTTTTCTAAATGACTTATATATTATTGTATATTCTACATATTTACTTCCAGTTACATTTAATTAACCATCATCAAACAATTCATTCTCACCTTCTGAATCATCATTTTGTACATTAAGATGTTGCCAAAGAATGCATGGCATTGAGTTTTTGTATGTAGTAGACATGGAATCTTTGATACATTAAGAATTATTAAGAACTGTAAGTGCAGCCGGCACTCCACGTTTTTATACAGACTTCATTATGTAATCTATACATGATAGGAGTAGTAAATTTTTATCTTTTGAAAACAAAAGCAAGTCTGCTGTGTATGTCTGAAAAGTCAGCACTTGAAGAGTCAGGAAAATGACAGCATCAGTGCCTGCTTTTGCCATTTAGGGAGTTCTAAGTCCTCTTGTGCTATGTAGTGACATCCTGTGTCTTTAAATTTATGAGTAATCAACATACATGAACTCTCAAGTTGAATCCACATATACAAAATCTTAAGATTCCCACAATCCTCTAATACCTACATATACTATTAATCCATCTATGATGGGACAGTTTGGACTGAATAATCTGGCCCATCCAGGAAACAAGAAGATATTATAGAAATGATATTTCAGCTGACTATACTATTATGTTAGTTATAATAACTGGTTAAAAGTTAAACAATAATTACATAGTAATAACTCTCATCAGAAAATATGTTTTTTGTGGAGTATATTTACTAGCCTAGAATACATTGCTGGTCAATTATAGATCTTTGCATTTATGAATACAGCCTAGAGAAATCCTCAGCCTGGCATAAAATTTAATTTTAAAGAATAAAAAGGATAAAGAAAAAAGAAACACAAAGGATGCCAGAATTCATAGAAGCAGCAAGATTAAATTTTCTCCAGTTTATTAGTCCTGGGGGTGGGCGAAGATACATTTCTGTACAGTTGCTATTGATCACAACTGCCCAAGTTGCACTGAGTCCCCTAAGATGGCAAGACCAATTTTCCAATTTATATATCATAAGGCCAATTTATTCTTCACTCTGCAAGTACCTGTCTTTGGGCAATTTTCCTGATCATGTTTACCCACCACTAAAATAAATTTGGAGTTCGGTCAACCAAGTTGCTTTATTTTCTGACAGTTCTACTGAAATCCTGGTAAGAAGAATTAAATCCTGTTTGAAAAGACCTTGAGAATTATAAGCATTTGTTTTAGTTTGTAACTATTCATGCTGTCATTTTCAGCCACTATTAAAAAAGTATTGGGTGCCGGGCGGTGGTGGCGCACGCCTTTAATCCCAGCACTCGGGAGGCAGAGGCAGGCGGATCTCTGTGAGTTCGAGGCCAGCCTGGTCTACAAGAGCTAGTTCCAGGACAGGAACCAAAAGCTATGGAGAAACCCTGTCTCAAAAAAAAAAAAAAAAGTATTGGGTAAAGAAAAGATGCACCCAATATTCACATAAAAATTCAGTTTTGACAATTCTGCAATACTAAAGATAATGAAACGAAGATTAAGATCTATTCTCTAGCTACATGTCATGTACTTTGGGAAAAAACTTTTCTCAGACCAATATCAATAAACGTGACTTTGTTAATCTTGTCTCACCAGAGAAAGGCACTATGTCTTATCTTTCTTCAAAAGATTCTGGTCCTTGGAACTAACTAGCTCTCAGTAGTTATTCATGTAGAGAAGGAAGGGACAAAACCACAGTCACTTTAAATATTAGTTTTATGGCTTGGGATGGCTCAGCTGACTTAGTGCTCTTTCTGTAAATACAAGAATTTTAGCTCAGCTCTTATACCCTGTGCAAAAATGTTGATGCGATGACACTTGCTGGTAATACCAGCACTGGAAGGCAGAGACCGGATGCTTGTTAGGTCTTCCTGTCCACTGATCATAGTCTAATGACAGATTCAGACTGGTGGAAGACACGGTCTCAAAAATAAACAAACAAATAATGTGGACAATTCTTGAGGAATGATTTTTGAGGTGGCCCTCAAGCTTCCACAAGCACATGTACACATCCATACCTGTAAATTCATACATACACACACACACACACACACAGAGAGAGAGAGAGAGAGAGAGCGGGGGCAAGTATAGTCAGAACATAGTCAATACAAAGAGAGTTACATTTTTATTTAAAATTTAAAAAGGTACAAAGTGGAACACTAGTATCACAGGTTTTAGGACATCTGCCTGTGGTATCAGACTGTCATCGAAGTGCCTCTCACTGTGCTGGTGACAAACATAGTTTATATACTTCCCTATATTTGATTTGCAATTTCTCCTGTAATAGCTATAATTTTGAGTACATCACGCGCTATTCAAGTCACAAGAAGACTGTGAGTGGATGCATGCACTTTGCTAAAATGGTGTCTCTCTTTTTTTTTTAACTTTTTCAGTTTACAAGTATTGTGGAGCACATAATATTTATAAAACCACTTAATTGTCCACAAATACTCCTAATCAGAAAAACCTACCACATTTAACTTTAAGATTACTATGTTATTACATTTTTGACTTCGCTTTTCTCCTTCCACTGCTCACATACAACATCCCTGCTCTCTTTCAACTTCAGGGCCTTTTCTGCCACAATATGTTATGACATGTATATACATATATATTCATATAGATAGCATGGTCAGCACATATAATATAATTTATGTGTATTGTTTTTATAAGCAAACAAAGTGGTAATTACTGTGGAGTAATCAATTTAAACAAAATAACACAAGATAAAAACCAAACCAAACCTGGCTAGAGAAAATACTTCCTTTGCAACCCCAAGGTTCTTAGCTCAATATGTTAAACATTAAATGACTCAACAATAGGTCATCCACAGAACACTCCATTTAGTCAAAGAAAGACACATAAGTAATAAATAGATGGACAAATATATTCTATTCAAAAGGAGAACAAAACAGAGCAGGATTTGTTCTGTCTACATAAGACAGACATGCAAAATATTGTCACAAGAGCCAAAAATTGGACATGGTTTCCAAAATATCCCGTGAGGTATATTTTTTAAAAATTCAGCTAATAACAATCAGCTCAAGTACTTTGCATTTTATTGTTTTATTTTAAAGCTAAATGAAATTAAAACTTTGTTAGGACATTCTCATTGTAATTCACATTTTGCAGATGCTAAGTGGGATAACTTTCCCAGAGTCATAGGCAAGAAACTTGGAAATAGTCTTCAAATCTATGTCATCTACTACCAAGCCTATATCTAGATAAGAGGGCTATGTGATCAAACAGGAGGCTTTCAAAATTTTAGATTCTGGATCTGAACTGAAAGCTGACAGAAAACCAAAAGGCAACTCTCCAATGTACAAAATATATTCTACAGTAATATTTTCCATCAGTGAGCTATCATAAAAATTAATATGCCAGTTTTGGGTTTGTTTGTTTGGTTGGTTTTTTTATTTTGTTTCACTTTGGTTTGGTTTGGTTTTCAAAAAAGGGATTTTCTGTGTATCTCTGGCTGTCCTGGAACTCACTCTGTAGACCAGGCTGGTGGTGAATTCACAGAGATCTGCCTTCTCTTGCCTCCTTGAGTGCTGGGCTTAAAGGCTTGCACCACCACCACTGGGCACCATTGGTGTTTTATTAGTAATTCTCCAAGAATAGTATTTACTTTTCTGTCACTGTGATAAAACATCATAAGAAAGGTACCTTATAAAAGAAAGAGTTTATCTGGGCTGAAGGTTCGAGATGGTTCGAGTCAACGATGGCAGAGCAGAGGGGGCAGTAGCAGCAGATGTGGTGGTTCGAGCAGCAGTTGGGTGCAGTTAACCTGCAAATGTGAAACAAAGATGAAACAAACTGAGAGTGGGGCAAAGCTTTAAGCTCAAAGTCGGCCCCCAGTGGCAGACTTCTCAACTGAGTCCACACCTGCTAACCCTGCAGGACAACTCAACCAACTGGGAACCAGGTGTGGTGTGGGAGGTGCTTCTGTCTGTGTGTTGCTTTTCTTGGCTAATGAATAAAGATACTGCCTTGGCCTGTTGAATGGTCGGAACTTAGGTAGACATGAAGATGGAACTGAATGCTGGGAGGAAGAGGGCAGAATCAGCGAGACGCCATGGAGACACTGGAGATAGACGTGCTCAAACTTTGCTGGTAGGCCACGACCTCGTGGTGATGCACAGATTAATGGAAATGGGTTAAATTAAGATGTAAGAGTTAGCCAAAAAGAAGCTAGTGCTAATGGGCCAAGCAGTGATTTAATTAATAAAGTATCCATGTGATTATTTGCAGGCTAAGCTAGCCGGGTAGCTGAAACAAACAAGCAGCCCCTGTTCTACAACATGTGTTCCAGAACATGATGAGTATTTGGTTGGGAGGGAGTATTCCCCTTCAAACCATCATATGAAGGAACTGTCATTTGTTTTAGAAAAGGCTTCTTAAATATTTAGAAGTAATACCCTATGTTTTAGATAGATATTAGAATTTTCTACTTAACATTTTATTTACTCAAGCACTTTAAACTTTCTAGTACACATGAAAGAACAGAAACAATTTTTGTAGCAAGCCCCCAGCCTGATAGACATATTGGATTTCAAATAATGACCTTTCAAACTTTATTCGTTGCCTACAGTTTCTGACTATTTGCCACTCACCTTAAAATTATACAAGAGGCTAAAAAAGGCATTTTGGGTTTTACTGTGAAATTTCTGGTTTTTAACGGTTTTACACAGCATCAGAAATATATCAATAGTGTCGATATCAACAACATTTTAAATTACTTTTGAGTATAAATATAGCATATATTAATGTATGTGAATTTGTACTAGAAAACGTTTAAAATTTTTGTTTCCTAATTTGAGTATGCTTCCCAGATTACACTCTTAAAATTATAGGCTGACCTTTGAAAACTAGTCTGAATGACAACAAAAGACTTTTCATGCAAACTGTACATATTTACTTCAGGAGTAAGACAGTCCTTTGGAGGAAATCTACTCTCAACTTTAAATGAAAGACTCCTCCAGGCTGTTTCCATTTCTGTAATAAAATGAATTAAGGTCCTAATTAGCAAGCAGAGTTCAGGTAGTGATGTTGTCACACACTAGATAAGAAACTACAGTCTTCTGAAATGTTTCTATTCTCTAATGCAATAAAATCAATAATAATTTCCCTTTATTTCATCACAGCTCCAAAATTATTTCTGTTGGCTCATTAAATAAAAATGTTAGTGAGGTCAAATTAGTTTCTTTATCTTGAAGTCTACACACAAGATTTCAAGCAGGTCTCTTGCTGTCCCAGACCTGCCAGCCAAGAGGTTAAAAGCAGTTGCTATTTCTTGGAAATGTGTGTCTGCCATTAATGCAAGAGCAGCTTTGTTTTTTGCCAATAAAAGGAATCAATTCTCTACCTCGTCTCCCACTGATATGGATGGAGCCTACATCCACTTAGTCTATCATCTGCTTATCTCTCAGGAGAATGAAACTAAATGGTTGTTTGAGAGATGACAAAAATTGAAACCACAACTGTAATTTTTAGACTCATGCTTTAAAAATCTCAAATCTAACTAACCCTAAACAAGGTTTTAAAAGCATATCATCGCTTTAAAATATTTCTTTCTGATTTAAGTATCAGTATTGATGTTTATGTCTTCCTTGATGTGTGGGAGTTACACGGCTCTCTCATATGGAGCAAGGAAAACCTTACTGAGGAACTGATCTCAAGTCTGTGGGATGTGTGATCTTAGAGCAGGTTCCTTCAAGTGTTGCTGGCTAATCAGCTCTGCGTATTCAAGAGTGATGAAAAGAAAAACATTCATTTCTGCTTCCTTTTGTACTTTGAAGATGTTGTATTGTACCAATTAGGAAACATTAATATGACTTATTTCACTCTGATTGACCTTCAATAAAATCTAATTGACAAATTAAAAGTAAATAGAATTAAATTATTTCATTAAAATGTTTACACAATTCTGCACACAATTGGTCCAAATAACATTTACCAGTATTTCATGACTTCCTTCATTTCATTTATGTCGTGCAGACTTGTCATTTAAAAATCCAGTCACCACCAACTGAACAAGTAAGAGAAAGGTCAAATAGAATGGGTCCCAATAATGGAACAAATTTAGAATTTTAGGTAGACTTGCTATATAGGTATCATTTTATGATGTGTCATTTTAGATTATGAAATATGTATGTTCCACATGCATATACTTTTTATTTGTTTCTCTTTTGTTTTTTATTTTCAGTTGAGATTCAATTTGTACATAACTTCCCTCAAAGTATGCTCAGCAACTATGTCTCTTATTTTTTACAAATTGATTTAGAGTGTGTAATTAGTTCTACATCCTACTCATGAAATCCCTGAGAAGATAGCCTAACAGTCTCACTCCAAACTCTGAAACCTCCAGTATTTATGGAGGCATGTGACCGTGTCAACTGTCACCTTTAGCAAGTAGTTGTAGCCATTGTGGGGACTCATTGTATCAAAAGTGTTTATTTAAATGCCGAAAGAAATCTTCAATTCATTCCAGACAATATTGTGCAACATGTTACAGAAGTTGCATAATATAAAATGTAAATATACCCACTATGAATTTTATGATTGAAAATGTCAGACTATATATACTACATGTATTATATATATAATTTATTATACTGTAAAACTACTTAATGATAGTTGGTCAGAGTTCCATTATATCATAAAAATTGTGGCTAGTAAAGCTATCTCTATAGATGGCGATTGTTGTTTTGCTTCCCAGCCACCCAGTCTTGAATAATCACACAAAAACTATATTAATTACAACACTATTTGACTAATAGCTTAGGTGTACTCCTAGTTACCTCTTACATTTAAATTAATCCATTTCTACTAATCTATGTATCACCACAAGGTTGTCGTCGACCAGTAAGATTCTGGCCTCTTCTTCTGCAGCTACATGGTCTCTCTTTGACTCCCACTTACTCTCTATATCTCTTCCAGCTTGGCTACATTATGCCCTGCTATAGACCAAAACAGCTTCTTTATAAATCAATGGTAATAAAATATTCACAGCATCAAGTGGGGAATCCCACATCATATCTTTTTTTAGGAGATATAAAAGCCACAAAAAGAAATTCATTAGAAGTATGAGCATATATCCCAGTCATTAATTTAAAATTTTTGTCTATATGTAATTTTTAGGATTGCTTATATGCAAAAAAGTAAAATGAAAATGATACCAATCAAAGATAAAATAATAAATTTTGAGGTGTATGCTCACCTGGTAATATATTAGTGAATATGGTCTTTAATCAAATATTTGAAATTTAAAAAATCTTAGTATAACACAGCATAGCAAATGTGAGAAATATAATGAAAGATTAGGATGGGAGAGATGGCTAAAAGGGTTAGTTCAGTTACTGCTCTTGCAGAAACCTGGATTCAATTCCCAACACTCTCATCAAGCACTCAAAACCCTGTATAGCTGCTGCTCCAAGAGATCCAACATTCCTCTTCCCCTCACATATGTGTGGTACACATACACTCAGTTATAAACATACACCAAAATAACAATTCTTTAAATAATTAATTAACTAATTAAAATGAGGCTGTATTTGAAAAAAAAATCTTCATATGACTAACATATTTGGTTGCTATCTTTTTGCAGCCAATTGAAAAGGCACAGTGTTTCTCGGTTTGACAGAGCACAAAATTAAGAACAGTACAGAAGGGATGTTGTTTTCAAACTCAGAATCCTGAATGACACTCCAAAATGTATTCCTGTGCATTCTCAGGAAATATAACACATATTAGAAAAAATCTGAATTATATAAAGAAAATAAGCATATATAAATATAATAAACATTAAGTAATGAATAACTTCAAAAGCATCAGCACAATACCTGTGGCAATAGAGAACACAGAGCTGCTTTTTTGATCACACCTCCACAGAGGAGTACATAATAAGTCAGAAGGTCTCAACCTATGGGTCTCAACTCCATAAAGGGTTCACATATTGGATATCCTGTACATCAGAAATTCAGTAGCAAAATTACAGTTATGAAAAAGCAACCAAATAATTTTATGGCTGGGAGTCACCGAAACATAAAGAACTGCATTAAAGGGTCGTAGCATTAGGAAGGCTGAGAGCCACTGTATTAAGTGCAACTCACTAAATCTATTTGTACTCTGGGGGAAGTTAGTGGCGCCAAGACCATCAATGTCAAATGCTTTTTCCTTAGGTTTGCTGCTATGACACGTTCAAATGAACTCCAAGAATAGATGCATTTTGAGTATGGTAGAAACGAATGAGCATGTCCTGGTGAGTCCGCTATAATTCACCATTTGCTTTCACATTTAAATTGGAGCTTATGCATATTTTAGTCTGTTTTGTATTATCATAACAGAATAGCCAAATCTATATCATTTAGGAAGAACAGAAACCTAATTTTTCAAATTACAAAGGCTGAGAAGTCTAAGATAAAGGAGCCAATTGGTTTCATCATGTGATGCAAAGTGAAAGGGCCTGCTAGTCCAGCATTACAGAAAATCTCTATTCTAAGACCCTGTTCTCCAATATAATAAAATATGAATACCACAATGACTGTGGATGTAGTTCAGTAGAGGCAGAGTGGAGAGGGGAAAGAACTGCATTCTTGTACATTGCTGGTCATAATATAAATAATGTAGATGGCAAAAAGAATTAAATGATTCCTCAAAAACTGAAATATATAACTTCCACATGAGTTGGATATTCCATTTATGAGTATAAATGTTTATAGTAGCATTATTTATAATAGCTCAAATAGAAAATATTCAAATGGTCATAGAAAACTTAATGCATAGCTTCTCTTAAATTATGTTAAGTGAACATAACAAACAGTTAGTTGCTAAAGGTGACTCCCTGTAACACATGGCCATGTTGACTTCTTATGGGGTTGTTGAGGTTTGAACTCATTACCTCCTTCCACTCACTGAACTATTACACCAACATTGTCCTATTTTTTTCTTTCTTTTTTTCTTTAAAAAAATATTTTCCGCCTCCTCCCCGCCTCCCATTTCCCTCCCCCTCCTCCCGCCCCTCTCCCCCTCTCCCCACTCCTCTTCTCCTCCCTCTCCAGCCCCAAGAGCAGTCAGGGTTCCCTGCCCTGTGGAAAGTCCAAGGTCCTCCCCACTCCATCCAGGTCTAGGAAGGTGAACAACCAAACTGTCTAGGCTCCCACAAAGCCAGAACATGAAATAGGATCAAAACCCCGTGCCATTGTCCTTGGCCTCTTGTCAGCTCTCATTGTCCGCCATGTTCAGAGAGTCCGGTTTTATCCCATGCTTTTTCAGTTCCAGTCCAGCTGGCCTTGGTGAGCTCCCAATAGATCAGCCCCACTGTCTCAGTGGGTGGGTGCACCCCTCGTGGTCCTGCCTTCCTTGCTCATGTTCTCCCTCCTTCCGCTCCTCGTTAGGACCTTGGGAGCTCAGTCCGGTGCTCCAATGTGGGCCTCTGTCTCTATCTCCATCCATCGCTAGATGAAGGTTCTATCTTGGGGGTGGGGTGGGATGGGGGTAAGGGGAGATGGGGAGAGAAAAGTGTGAAGGAGAGGATGGGGGAACTTGGGGAAACGGGATGATTGGAGATAAAGGAAGGTTGGATAGGTGAGCAGGGAAGCACATATCTTAGTTAAGGGAGCCACCTAAGGGTTGGCAAGAGACTTGAACCTGGAGTGGCTACCAGGTGCCAGGGCAATGTCCCCAGTTATTTCCTTGGGCAGCTGAGGATAGGGAACCTGAAATGACCTTATCCTATAGCCATACTGATGAATATCTTGCATGTCCTATTCTTAATAGTATTCTTTTCTGCCATGTTGAACATATTTAGCTTGAATAACTTTCCTAATTATAAACTATCTCATCATGTACTTCATTATACTTCATTATCTTAGATCCTATATTTAGGTGAATATATATCAAAATATGTAATTATGGAAGGGAGTGTTTTATTGTATATTCAATGTGCATGACAGGTTCTCTCAAAATATTCTATTGAATAGTATTAAATTTCTATGCCCTTGAGACATATTCATGTACATATACACTCTGTTAGATCAGATTGATCAGTCATTCATTTATTTGGGTACTAGATAATAACTATAGATAAGAAAAAACTGGGTAACTTTAATTACCATATCTTGATATATAACTTCATATATATAAAACATCTGGTGACCTCAGATTTATTATCTGCCTTCTTTACAATCCTCTGTTCTTTAACTATGAAATGATGTGCATAGGCTTTCCAGTACTATATTGAAATATTACTTATAACTTTCCATTGGTAACCAGTATATTTCACCACTTGGTCCTTGCATTGTACTCTGAAGTGACAGCCTAAAACGTTTTACAAAGCTTGTCCTTTTTGTGATATTTTATTTATCTTGATATTACTAAAGCTAACTGATTTTCATTATGTTTGGTTGCTAATGGAAAATCAAGAAAAGATATTTTATTTACATGTGAAAATGTCACAATTCTAATTGTCTACATTTAGAGTACTCATCACTTTGGTTTTCTTGGCTCAACCCTTTTAACTTAGACAATTGGGATTATTTTGCTCAATATATAATCTGCTTGCTTTTGACCAGGCCATTTCATAACATTGTACTTTCAAACATATTTAATGAATTTAGTGAGAGGGATTTATTGTTTTCACTATTTCATTCTTTAAATCTATCAACAGTTTATTTCAAAACTGTCTAAGTATTTGGTTATAACATTCATTTTCAGCCACATTTTTATAGAAAACAACATTGACACATTTCCAATGTATTCTACAATTGCTAGTGGCATATATTATTATCAAAGTCAAATATTCAGATTGTGATACCAAGTTCACAATTTCACTTCAAACTTTAAGTTTCAATTTTATGTATCCACATATTATGATACTCAAATGCCCATCATCACGGAGATTAAAACTGCTGAAATGTTGTTCCTTATAAACTCCTTTTTTTTTGCTTCATCAGACTCCCTGTCCTTATCCTGTGCTGCAGACATTAGAATCACTAAGCTTTGTATGCAGAGTAAAGAGGTAGATTTTTATGAAAGCATTGTCATTTCTTGGAGTGCCAAGTGAAATCATTTTATACTAGCAAATAAAATATATTTTTGTTCAGTCATTGAAATTAAAACTCCAGCATCACTGAATTTTTTAGTTGTTTTTTACTAATGACCTATTTATTAAAATCCTTTAAAGACAAACTGAAGAATATTGTGTGGAAGACTCATCAGTGAGAGGAAGATAGGTACAGCTCTGGGAGACGATTACAATCTGCAGAGGGTAATGAGAATACAGTCGCTTATATTCATACCAATGCTCATTACCATCTTTGTCACTACAATGGTTTTGCAGTGCATCATTTTCCATCCTTGTTATAGTCTTTGTCAGAAAAATGAGACATCAGCAACGCCATCTGCCTTTCTCACACCCCTCCCTTATGCTTTATTGTATTTTTCACAGATTGCATTGAGGAATAAATTGAGTAGCTCAGATGAAGTCCGTGGAAAAGCATTGATAACTATCAGAACAAAGTCCCATACCATGAATCCACAGGCCATATAATGGAAATGCATGATCAAATAAGATAATCAGAGATAAACATGCTGCTCTGAAATTAAAATACATGCAAATGTGTTCTTTGTGTATATGACACAAGTAAGCAAAACTTATATAAGATAAGCACAGTTGTTTGTAAGAAGAATATTGTGAATATAATTAACAAATCACTTGGTTCCCACTCCTTTCCTCCAGCTCTTCTCCTCTAGGACAAATAAACACATAAGAGAATAAGGAGTTCCCGATAGAACATCCCCATTGCCTCAGTGTGTGGGTGTACCCCTCGCGGTCCTGAGTTCCTTGCTCGTGCTCACTCTCCTTCTGCTCCTCCTTTGGATCGTGAGACTTCAGTCCAGTGCTCCAATGTTGGTCTCTGTCTCTGTCTTCTTTCATCACCTGATGAAGGTTAATATTCAGGAGGATGCTTATATGTTTTTTGGGGGGGTTCACCTTCGTATTTAGCTTCTCTAGAATCACAAATTATAGTCTCAATGTCCTTTATTTATGGCTAGAAACTAAATATGAGTGAGTACATCCCATGTTCCTCTTTTTGGGTCTGGCTTACCTCACTCAGGATAGTGTTTTCTATTTCCGTCCATTTGCATGCAAAATTCAAGAAGTCATTGTTTTTTACTGCTGAGTAGTACTCTAATATGTATATATTCCACACTTTCTTCATCCATTCTTCCATTGAAGGGCATCTAGGTTGTTTCCAGGTTCTGGCTATTACAAACAATGCTGCTATGAACATAGTTGAGCATATACTTTTGTTGTATGTTTGGGCATCTCTTGGGTATATTCCCAATAGTGGTATTGCTGGGTCGAGAGGTAGGTTGAACCCGACTTTCCCGAGAAACCGCCACACTGCTTTCCAAAGTGGTTGCACAAGTTTGCATTCCCACCAGCAATGGATGAGAGTGCCCCTTTCTCCACAACCTCTCCAGCAGAGGCTATCATTGGTGTTTTTGATTTTAGCCATTCTGACAGGTGTAAGATGGTATCTTAATGTTGTCTTGATTTGCATTTCCCTGATTGCTAAGGAAGTTGAGCACGATCTTAAGTGTCTTTTGGCCATTTGAACTTCTTCTGTTGAAAAGTCTCTGTTCAGCTCAGTGCCCCATTTTATAATTGGATTGATTAACCTTTTACGGTCTAATTTCTTGAGTTCTTTATATATTTTGGATATCAGACCTTTGTCAGTTGCGGGGTTGGTGAAGACCAGCTGGCCGGGGTCTGAAAAAGCATGGGACAAAACCGGTCTCGCTGAACATAATGGACAATGAGGACTACTGAGAACTGAAGAATAATGGCAATGGGTTCTTGATCCTACTGCACGTAATGGCTTTGTGGGAGCCCAGGTAGTTTGGATGCTCACCTTAATAGACCTGGATGGAGGTGGGTGGTCCTTGGACCTCCCACAGGGCAGAGAAACCTGCTTGCTCTTTGGGCTGAGGAGGGAGGAAGACTTGATTGGGGGAGGGGGAGGGAATGGGAGGTGGTGGCGGGGCAGAGGCAGAAATCTTTAATAATTAAATAAATTAATTAATAAAAAAAATTTAAAAAAATAAATAAAAATTATGTTATGTAAAATATCAACAGGCATTGAAGGATACAACTAAGAAGTCAATTATTAATAATTATTTGGTCCCTGTCTGGATGATTTAAAAAACACTATGCTCACTCCTCTATTAACTCAGTACTCAAAATGTTATTTCTGCTCAAAGAAGAGAGGCTATACCTGTTTGTCTCCTTATGATGCGTTCAAATGGCCAAAACCCAGCATGGCCATCCTTTTCCTAATTTCAAAAATCTCTTCATTTTATGTTTATTTTCAAAATGAAACGTGCACTACCATACTACTGTTTGTTGTAAACTAGTTTTATATACTGACTAAGAATAAACCAAGACTTCTTCTAAAAAAAAGAAAAAAAAGAGAGAATAAGGAAATCCAAAGATGTATTGCTTCACATTTTGCCTTTTATTATTGCTGTCATATTTATGCCTATAGGTTTTTAGATGAGCTTTAGGTTCACATCAAAATTGCAAAAGGTACAGAACATTTGCACATATTTTCTGCTCTAACACCTTTACTCATTTCTGTGTCCACGTCTGGGAGGAAATACATGTGGGTCAACTGGTCAACCTACACTCACACATCTCAGTGCTCCGAAGACAGAGTTTACTTCAGGATCCACTCTTTTTTTCATTTCATTTTATAATGTATTTGCTATATCTTTCTTTCTTTTTCTCTATCTAAACAACTCCACATAATTCTCTTGCTCTCTTTAAAATTCATGCCCCTCTTTGTCATTGTTGCATACATATATATATATATATATATATATATATATATATATATACATACATACATACATACAGGGATACAAATGCATTCCTGAAAACATAAGTATAAACTGTTCTGTGTATACAATGTTCCATCTTAAATTATATAGTGCGTGGATTTGGGTAAATGTATACCTGGAATCTACCCATGATAACTGTATCATTCAGATTACTGTTACTAACTTAACAATCCTCTGTGATCTGCCTAGTTATTCATTTTCCTCCCCGATTGACAACTGTTGGGCATTTTACTATTTCTACACTGTTTTACTTTTCCACAGTGCCTTATGGTTTGAACTGTAAACTGTGTAGACTTTCAGATTATTTCTTTAACAGGTTTCCTCTTATCTGTTTATGGCTTGGTAGCTCATATCTTTCAACATGATTTATTGCAATGTGTTCTTCCTTATTTTGCTTGTGAACATGTTTTGGTGAGTCATTATAGCGACCAGTGTGCACGTTTCTCTAGGGATATATTCTTTAAACAAATTTGAGTGACTAAAATTGCTTGGTCTTGTGATTATGTATGTGTTTAGTATCCTAAAAAAGCATCAAGGATACTGTGACCCTTAGTACCCCCCCCAGCAGAAAGTTTCAGTTGCTCTGAGTCTTGCCCAGCATTTGATACTGTCAGTGTTCCAAGTATGGGGCATTCAAATATAGAGATAGTGGGAACTCACTTTAATTTGCAACTTAATAGTAACAATTGATATAGAAGTTCTTTTCACATGCTTATTTTATTTGCTTATCTCTTTTGGTGAGGTGTCAGTTGATATCTTTGGTCTATTTACTTTAAGTTGTCCCTTATCTTGTTTAGTTTTAATAATTTTGTGTGTTTAATAGTTATTCGTCAGTTAAAATTGATGGTAGATAATTCCTTGTAGTGTGTAGCCTCTTTCTTTTTCTCTTCACATTATCCTTTACAGAACAAAAGAAAGTTTAGTGCTAATGAAGACCAGGTTTTTTTCATTATCTCCTTCATGGATTATGTATTTCCTGTGTATCAAAAAAGTCATTAGCCTGAAGGTCATTACTACCTCTCAGACTCCTTCCTTGTCTCTCACGTTATTCTATTCAATTTAAGACTTAAAGCTTATAATTCTTAGGCACCATGGATGAGAAACTCTTTACCTCTTTGGTCTCCAGCTGGTCCTGAGAATTAATTAGGCTTTAAACAGATTAGCAGAAAGAAAGAAATATAAAAGCACACAGATTGTTACAATCTGGGAGCCCCCATAGGAAAATGAAAGCCCAAAGTATTGATAAAACCTAAGCACTTTTATACTACACAAAAAGAAGAAATAAGTAATTTTGCAAAATTTAAATAAATGACAGGGCGAAAGGCAATTGGTAACTGTTAAAACATGTTCTCTCTAAGGAAGAATATGAGACTCGGCTCTCTGTACCTGACGATAAAAATGTTCTGTTTCTATTAGCACAGGGAGGGCAGTTCTCAAGAAGGGATTTTATGTCCTGTCTTTTAGAAAATGAAGGAAAAACAGAAAGGCTTTCATCCTCATTATTTTGCAAATCACTCATCACATTGAGATGGTGTTTACTCAGTTCCTTCAGAATCGTACTGTTGCCTCTGAACACTTCAAACACTGGATACCAAGTTCTATTAACAAAACCATCTTTCTGAACTTTTTAAAGAAGTTAACTCAATTAAATTTTCAATGCTGGCTCAGTTTGTTCTTGCACAAAGCATCTACAAAGGGTAAAAGGTCTTGAAGGGCAGTTTATTTTAGACAGTACAGTGCTGAAATAAATATCTTGGTCGGTAAACACAATGGATGACACCAGACATCTGGAAGACCTTGAGTTAGTTAATGATATATAGAGATAATGATATAACTTGGAGTTCATATGTGGGGAACTCCAAGTAATAGTGATGCTGTCTATTATATAGTTTTGTAGCAAAATACCAATTTTGTCTGTATTTCATATTAATATGACCTTCAGGACAAAGATGAGTACCTTAACCTTTTGCTTTTGTCAGTCAGCCTGTGTAGGCCTGCGACATGTACGCTAGTCTTTTTATTGGTCTGTGCTCATCTGAGAAGCTGAGAGCAAGTTGGCATGTGATGCCAAATAAATTTTATTTTATCTTCCTAAGATGCCTCCTCTGTTTCTGGACTTACAGCTTTAACATCACAGTAGCCACATATTTTTTTCATGAAGAAACCCATGGTTTCAATAATAATTTCATTTTTCTTTGCCTTTTACCTGACATTATTTTACCATTGGGTGTGATTATTAAGTATAAAATACATTGCCATTATTTATAGTCATCATGATGTAAATATATCTCCTGACTTGTTCCTGTTGTGCAAATGAAATACTACATGATCTCACTTTGTGTTGAATTTAGAGAAACTGAAGAATGACTGGCAGGGGCACCAGTGACTTCTGTTCATGTCTTAGCTAATCAACACCCTAGTCTCTCAACCACTGACATTACACAGTAGTCAAACCTTAAAGCATTTGCATTTGTCTCCTTGTACCTCGCTTATTTCACTTAATATAATGTACTCTGTGTTAGCACAAATTACAAAGCTTCCTTTTTTAAGAATAAATAGTAATCCATTTTGTGAACATCATACTTTCTGTGTACAGTCATGCATTAATGGCTAGTTAAGTCCGTGTCTTGGTTACCATGAGTAATAGTTCTAGTGGAAAAGAATTATCAGATGTTAGCAACATATTAATTCAATATCCTTTAGATACAAATCCAGTTGTTAGATTACTGGATCTTATTCTAGATTTTGCTTTGTTATTCTTTTTCTTGAAAAGTTATATGGTTTCCATATGGCTACACTCACTTACATTTTCTCACATAGTAAGAAAATAACCTGAACAATGGTCAAAGGATTTAAAAAGATACTTCTCAAAAGAGGACATTCAAATAGCAGTCAGATTTATAAAAAAAAAAAAAGCTTATATCTCTAATAATAAATGCAAATTAGCCAAAATAATAACCTCATATTAGATTATTATAAAAAAATACTGGCATAGCTATAAACAGTTTTACATTTACTTTCTTTAATGCTTTGGCATTGCATATTTATTGATTTATAGCTCCTCGAAGAGGACTCAATCCTAACCCTAAAATTCACCCTCATCGTTATCTCAAGCACTAAGCATGTTCAGGCCATGAGGTGTGTTTTCATTATTTGGAACAGGTGGATTGCTAAATGTTGCAGTGTTGTAGGCCTCAGTCCCTCCTCCATGAGGATGCGAATCCAGAACTGAATTCAGAATCCATGAACTTCAGTAACATATAGACCACTCTAGGTACAGAATCAAGAATTGCAGAATGAAGATGAAGTAAAAATATCAGATGTATGAAGTCCCTGAATAACCTAGTAATACAGTCAAAATTCCAGCTAAATTAGAGGAAGAAAAGATTCATGTGAATATTAAAAAAATATAAGTTCATATGATAGAAACAGAAGATCAGAGATCCTGGTAATATTTAGTGCATTTAATTTTGTAAAAGATTTTTGCTATCTAAAAAACAGAATTTACTAGAATTGGCATACAATTTTCCTATAATTGTTTTTAAAGTAATTGAATTACTTTTTTAAACCTCCCTAAAATGAAAATTCTAGGCCAAAAGGATTTTTATAAAGCTTACAAACTTGATAAGATATAAAAATGTTAAGATAATAATAATTATTATTACAAGCAATTATGCACTCTAATAAATATAATTGTATCCCATAAAATCTTTCCTAATATTTGAGGAATGAATTACTTAAAATCTTTATATAATTTTGTAAAGAATAGTAAAACTGAAAGTGATCTCCAGTACATTTTATTAGTCTAGCATAATGTTACCTTAAAATATCAGACAGAAAAACTAGAGCATTCAGAAACCTGATAACATTTCAACAAAATTTCAATACTATTATTATCATGCACTGTTTGTTGGAGGAATTACTCCAATTCCTTAATAATTACAAATTGTTAAAGAAACCTTAACAGAAAAATATGCTTGTGTCTTGAAGGATACAAAAAAGACATTTGGTAACATTTAGCTTGAAAAATGATAACACATCTATTAGATTAAACAAGCAGCTGTCCATGGGTTCACATCCTTGTCAAATGTGCTAAATAAAATTTAGAATGAATATTTCAATGATTAAGAAGGAATGGATATCTGGATTTCTTTATTGCATCAATATTATAATCTAATGTTAGTATCCATAGTTACAATGAGACACAAAATTATTCCAGTTTTTTAAGTCAAGCAAGCAAGGTGAAAAATGTGTGATTTGGAGGAAATAAATATGAAGCAATAACATCCAAAATTTTCTTAAAGAAGGTACTTAGTTTTTATTACTCTCTTACTCTTTATTAAAATTACTTGGCATGATTAAATTATGTATTTTTTGTATATGTGTATCTAAATTGTGGCGCATACAAATCTCTGTTTATTACACATAAATAGAAATATTTACATTTTTGCCGCATTAGCCAGTTTTGAAATGAGCTTGCCAATTGTTTTTTCAGGTTAACACACTATCTTCTTGATTCTTGAGTCACATAACATGTCACTAATTTTTACTTCTAATAATGGGTTGGATAACATTTGTAGTATTTTCCTTTTGTAATGCATAAGAACTATGGATTTAATTTTTTGAAGTTATGTTTGGGCACATTGTAAACTTTCCTACCTGCTGCTCACAGTCCTTTGGACAGATTCTCTACCATCAGATCCCAAGATGCCTGGCTAACCTTTTTACCATTGTCCTGGGAATTTTCCTAATAGGCAGAATTAATTACAGATATTTGAATGTATATAAGAGCTACTGACAAATAGATAAGTGGCATATCTCCTCTTAACCCCGGAGAATGTTAAATCTTAAAAGAAGCAATGATATTTAAAATATATCAAACCTAATAAGTCTGATATCAAACTTAAAAACAGAGAAATATACTATATAAATATGATTCTCTATTCTCTAGCACCATAAAGAAGCTTTGATTGTCTATCCTAACAACTCTGCTTCCATGTCCATGTGATGCCTCACTTACCTCTAGTTTCTTCCTTATCAGGAATTGAGCATGGGAAAAGAACTTAGTGGAGGCTCATATCTAAAGTGTATTGGATTTTTCCAGAAGACAGTTTTGGTTCATGGACTCCCAGTGGCCTTACCAAGAGTTACTTTCTAAGGTCCCACTCTCTAATGATTTCTGCCCAGGACCTCTTCCCTTGTGATGCTTCTTTGCTGTGCATCAGTTTTGCAGTGTGGTGTGAATACACTCCAGGTCCATTTCTTTCCCCTCAATAGACCTCCACATCTCATCATCTTGACTCTGCTTCTTGTAGTCTCAACTACAAAGAAATATGTATTGTCACAAGGTCTTAAGCGCTCATGAAAAATAATCCAAAAAAGATCCTGCTCAAAATGAAATAATTATATTAAAACATGGCTATTATGTTGATGTATGAAACCCTACCTTTAATACTAATATTACATTTTTACCAATTCTTCTCTCATACATGTGAAACATTAGTAGGGAAAGTTCTTCACAAAAAAAAATAGGTAACAAATTCATAAAGAGAAACTGAAGAGCATTTTTTTTGTCTTTTTTTAAATTTATTTATTATTCTTTTTTAATTAAAATTTCCACCTCCTCCCCGTTTCCCATTTCTCTCCCCCTCCTCCCACACATTGCCCCCTCCCCCCACTCCCCTCCCCCTATCCCTACCCCTCTTCTCCTCCCCCCACTCCACTCCCCCCCCTCTCGATACTGAAGAGCAGTCCAAATTCCCTGCCCTGCGGGAAGGCCAAGGTCCTCGCACTTCTATCTAGGTCCAGGAAGGTGAGCATCCAAACAGGCTCAAAATGAAATAATTATATTAAAACATGGCTATTATGTTAATGTATGAAACTCTACCTTTAATACTAATATTACATTTTTACTAATTCTTCTCTCATACATGTGAAACATTAGTAGGGAAAGTTCTTCACAAAAAAAAATAGGTAACAAATTCATAAAGAGAAACTGAAGAGCATTTAATCTGGGGTAACTTTTAGAAGTGATGACAAAGAGGGAAAACAGGAGGGACATGAACATACTCTAGAGCTTCCGTAGCGTTCTCTGAAGCATTTAGATTTTGAACAGTGCAGGGCTATGGAAAAAGTCCTCAAGACTGTGAATGAAGGAATCTAGGTCTAGGAGTGGAACCAGGTGAAAGTACGTAGAGCTGTCAGGAACAGAACTGTGAAATAAGAAAACAGATTCTCTCCTCCTCTCCAAATCTCTATTTCCATGCACCTCTCACTTTCCCACCCTCCAGTACTAGAGTCTATGACTTCCCTTTAACTACATCAACCAGAAGCTGGAGTGCTAGAGAGGCATTTGTGAAGGGAACACAATCCATCCTCCTGAGATGTCGAGAACCTAAAAAGAAAATGATCTAGGTGAGAGCAAACTACATACAAACGATAGGCTAGCAAAAGAATGCTACATGGTCAGTATATTTTATGAAAGTTAGAATTAGAACCTGAGATCATATCTTCCTTATTCCAATTCTCATTCTATCCTATACACTCATAGCTTTTATAAAGTGAGGTAGCATCATAAGAGGGTCTTACTAGATGTTTCTGATGAAAAGTATCCTTTATTAAAAGATTGAAGTAAAACTTCACATTGGATTAATTCAGATAAACAATAAAATTGAGCTAATATGTAATTTCCAAATTACCTATCTGCCAAACTCCAGGTAATACATCAGAGTCACTTTTCCATACAGTCAGGTAAGTACCGATTTTATACTATATATATATTGGCTGGTATGGCCTGAAATCTTGCATCTCTTTAAAATGTACTTTAAATGAATTTCACATTTATGGAGGTAAATGGGATTGATATCATTACGTGACATCCTATAAAGAGAAACCTTTACTTTCTGTCATATACAAACCCATGCAGAGGCAGAATCTTTCAAGTCAGACAGTTTATTTGCTGGTTCTTTGATCTTACACTTCCAAGCCTCCAAAACTGTGAGCATGGAAATTCTACAAGCTTTTAAATTGCCCACTCTCAGGTACTTTGTTATATCTGCGCAAATGAACTAAAGGCTTTGCTTTCTTATAGTATTGCATTGAGATTTTAAAAAGGGGGCTGCAGAAATGGATCAGCCATTAAAGGCTAGGCTCATATCCAAAAGGTCAAAATTCTATAAATTAGTTGTCCTCTTAACCCATTTTCATATACCATATGTCCAAAACTATTCAGTTGCTTTGGCAGACAGACATAGAAACAAAGGAAAATATTTTCTTTTAATTTAATGTGGGAAAGAGAAAAGGATACACTGATAAATGACATCAGACATCTAGTCAAATCACAGAAAAGAAAAATGCAGGAAGACAAATTCTCTCCACTACCAATCACTTAAAGGATGTGGACATCGTAGCCCCCTCTTAGCATGCTGTAATAAACCTGTAACTGTAATAAACCATTTATGTAAGGGGACGAGAATCGTAGCTAACAAGGCCATTACCACACGTTTTCAGGACTCAGAGGAAAAGGTACGTAGAAACTAGGATACCAAGTGATTTCACAATAAAATTGCTTTTCCCTCTGTATATAGCTTTTCCTTCTCCTAATATAACCAGTTGAAATTCCTCTGTAATACTCTACTACTAAATTTTTCAAACTAAAGAGTTTAGTAAATGGAAAAATCTATAGCTCATCAAAAATACAGAGCCTCAACATCTCTCTAAATAGGAATTTTCCCCTAGAGTAATATCATCATTATTGTTTTTAAATCAACAAGGTCAGTAGTAAGAGAAATCAGTATACTGGGTACAGGAAAAGCAACTGGACTTCTGGGACACGAGTTTGATTGAGCAGGAAATCTTAAAGGAGAGGCACGATCACATTTCTTGAAGCTGTAATATATACAGAAGACTAAATATTCTTTTAAGTTGGCAACCTATAAAAAGTCCATGTCCTATTTAGGTATTATTTTCATATATTATAAAGCAGTCAGCAACAAGCAAGGAGAGGTGATATGAACTTTTTAATTGGGTAATATGCATGTGGGTGGCAGTGTGTTCTTCTGTTTGCTTCTATTATTTTTATTTTTATTATTATTATTATCATCAAGACAATCTTTTTCCCTAGCCCACACTTACCTTGAACTTAGTTATCTATTTACCTTAGACTGATCTTGTACTTAAAGTAGTTTTTTTTTTCTTCCTGACCTTCCTGAAATGTGGCATTATGAAGGTAAGTCACCCTTACCCACTTTAGGTGTGGCTAATATATGACTAAAGCCTTAACCTCTAGGAAGAGTCAGTGTCTTCATACAAGTGTTTAGGAGTAGGCTTAGAAATCCCTGGATGAACTGAATTGGGGATTCTGGTATTTAAAGTTTGAGACATATTAAATGTGTTCTTGAAACCTAGGGTAAACAACTGTAAACAACATGAAAATAAGAAAGAAAGAAATAGAAAGACAAAAGAAAGCTGACAATGTTTCTGAATAAAAACAGATTAAATGCCTTTCTCTGAGAAATGGCATGAGTTTTTTTTCCCTTAAAATATTGATTGACACGGTGTCAAACTCTGTCTCCAGAAATCAGAGCACTAAGGTCCACAGCTGAATGTCACCAGTGAGGCCTGGCAGAAGTAAAAACATCCAGGCTTCCATGTGGCTATTGTCAACCTCACTACATCCAGTGCCATGATTAAAAAGTTCCCGAGACACATTGGCACAGTCTAAAGACTTAGCCCTCAAGAGCTCATTGTCCAATTCCCTCCTGGCAGCAGACAATACCAAACAAACTATAAAAGAATGACTCTTAAAACAGTAAAAATTTGCTGAAAGTATTTGTTGATAAAGTTGCAAAAAATATAACATACAGAAACCAGTAAATTTCAGATGAAATTTCAGAGGACAAAATTGAAAGGCATAATTCTAAGCTTCATGTGTCCATGGATGCTTTGTTTTGCACCTCTATCTTGCACCTACATTTCAGCATAAATATTATCTTGGTGGACAGGGTGGATACCTTCATTCATATTGTCAATCTGTTATTACAAAAACAAACTTCTACCAAAAAAATTCCTAAAAAGGATTCCAAAGGCAGAGATTTCTAACAGCCCATTACATATATATGCTTCCAAACTTGTATACAAGACATGTGAATTGCCGTTCCTCAGCTGAGGGAGTCAAACACATGACTTTATATCAGGTGCTCCAGAATCTGAAATGTTGTAATTCTAAAAATCTGCCTTTGGCTCCCAAGTGTTCACCCTCTAAAAATAATAGCAATATTTTCCTTTCCAGTTTCAGTTCTCATCGGTGTATTTTTAGAGCTAATGAGATCACATTTATAATCCTAGGGAGTTGATGGCTTTCTTTCTCAAGGCATTAGTGAGCAATTCACTGCTTATGAAGAAGCAATTTAGTGAATGGCACCCTAGTGGTGCAAGAAATATTTCAAGGACTATTACATTCAGAGAAATTGAAAGATTGGTGGATTTTTGCATAGCAGAGCCTGACAATGCTCGAACTCTTAAAAGTTTTAAGTGATAAAATATGTCAAAATTGATCAGGACATCTACCATGTGTAACTTTATTTTAGACACTTCTAATTATTTTATCCATTTGACTTTCTATTGAAATGAATATTTTCTTCTGCTTAATTAATAATTTCTTGCTACCATGAGCTTCTACACATATTTTATTTGTGAAAAAAATGTCAAGAGTTAAGACATATATTGAATTTACTATTATTAGATCTCTCTTTGTTTCATCCGTTTACAGCTTCATTTAAATTATCACTGATGGTATAAAAGGAAGATACATGCGTGACTATGAAACAATATTCAATTAACAAAAAGTGTGGTAAGTACATGACCAGAATTCCAATCACACATAGTAATTTCTGAAATCCAGATATAGAAGATATTCTCAATGAGAATAAACACGATGTCAAATTTTCATTCTCCAATAATGTAGGTACATAAGAAAATTAGTCTTTATATTATGATTGCTTTGTCAATTTCTAGCCTTCTTTTATTTCTGATTCTTGCTATTAGTCTTTGAAAATGTCATGCTTTTTATCATGTTCACTCCCTACACAAACTCCTTCCACTTATACTCTCAGTTCCTTCCCAAACCAACCTTGTGTCCTCTATACTTTTTTTAACTCCATCAAGTACAGTTTCTAGTATCCCCATGTTCTTGGTGCATGGCCTTCCTTGTTAGCATGGTAGACCTATCTTTTGAACTTCACCAGAGAAGCAGCTTCTTTTCAGTTGAACTTGTCAAGATGCAGAGAATAGAGATGGAAGAACGCTCAACCCATAGGGGCACAGCTAGTTAATGCCCCTCCTCCCAAAATTTCAGGGACCATTATGGGAAAGATGGTGGGTGGGAAGACTGCAAGAGAAGAGACAGAAGATGACCACAATGGGCCAGCCTTTTCTGGATAGGTAGGAACTCATACTATCAATCTTTAAATTTTGTTTAAAAATCACTTGTGAATATTTAGGATATTTTAAATGGCATTATAGAGAGCAGAACCAAAGAAGTAAAAGAAATATTTGTTTTTAAGATAAATGCTTATAAGAACAACATCAAAAGAGAAGTAAATTGACTCACTGAGTTTTGATGAAGGAACAGACTCAATGAAATAAAGAAATCAAAAATGTTTTTCAGGTACAGGGATTGGTGAAATCAGTCTTTAATCCAGCATAAGGGAAGAAAACTCAGATGGATCTATGTGAGTTTGAGTTCAGTCAAGATTGCATGGTGAGACACTATCTAAAATGAAAAATATATAATATATAATTATACATTAATATAATATACAAATATTAATAAATTGATGTGTGATGTCCTTCTGTATATGTGGTGCTTTTTTCAGTTAATGACTAAAGTTGCTTTGTCCTATGGCAGGGCATAATATATCCAGCCTAAAAGGGATATATAGAGAAAGTAGGTGGAATCAGAGAGAATCCATGTAACCACAAAGGAGTAACATGCCAGCTCTAGTAAGCCACAGTCTGGTGGCGATGCACAGATTAATAGAAATGGATTAAGTTAAGATATAAGAGTTAACCAGGCATATGCCTAAGCTATTGAACAGGCAGTGTTGTGATTAATATAGTTTCTTTGTGATAATTCGGGTCTGAGTGGATGAGAAATGAACAGTCTCTGCTTACAATAAATATTACATTAGGTTATATAGTATATAAGATGATATATAATATATAAATATATCCACATATATACATCGATTTCAAAATAAGGAAAAAGTGTTTTCAATAGCTAACATGTCCCATAAGTTATAAGATGGGGTGTTCTTAACCATTACTGGAAATAGAAGGGCAGGAAGAAAACAAGTCATTTTTGAAAGTCAAAGCATATAAATTTAAAATGTTTAATGTTTATCTGAGAAGAAATGTTATTGATGACATCAACATACACTAGCATATATTAGTATAATAAAAATTGTGGACATTAGGCTTGAGCTAAGTAATTTTTAAGTTTCTATTAAATCAAGGAATGAAACATTGACATTAGACAGAAGGGCCTACATCTTCTATTCACACTAGGTTATTTAACACTCAAATCAAATCCTAAGATACCAAGTCTTGAATATGGAGACTAATTCAATATAGCTTCAACTTTGTTTTATTTTTTATTCCTTGAAATTTTCCTAAATACTCCCCCCCAAAAAGAAAAAAAATTGTATGTAATGTTTGATGGACGAGTTACTTTCATTTAATAAAGAAACTGCCTTGGCCCATTTATAGGCCAGCCCTTAGGTGGGTGGAGTAAACAGACAGAATGCTGGGAGAAAGAAGCCAAGTAAGGGAGTCGCCATGATTCTCTCACTCCAGACAGACGCAGGTTAAGATCTTTCCTGGTAAGCCAGCTCGTGGTGCTACACAGAATATTAGAAATGGGTTAGATCAATATGTAAGAGCTAGCCAATAAGAGGCTGGAGCTAATGGGCCAGGCAGTGATTAAAAGAATACAGTTTCCGTGTAATTATTTCGGGGCATAAGCTAAGCCATGCGGGCGGCCGGGTGCCGGGGATGCAGCCCCGCCGCTTTTATTTCAACAAATGTTTCATCATTACCTTTGTGTAAATGTTACAAAATCCTGGGCTGGAGATGTGGCTCAGGATGCATAGTATTTTTCTAGCATTAGAAAGTCCAGCATTCAGTTGCTAGCAAGGTACAATCTAGGCATAGTTTTACATGCTTAAAATTACAGCACATGGAAGGTGAAGGAAGGAGGATGGGAAACTCAAGATTAGCCATGCAATGGGGCCACATGCCTTCAATTTCAGCACTCTGAGGCAGAGGGAGAGAGACCTCTATGTTTGTCTCATCTACAGAGTAAGTTATAGGACACCCAGGACTACACAGAGAAACCCTGTTTCAAAAAAAAAAAAAAAAGAAAACAAACAAACAAACAAAAAAAAACAAAATTAACAAAAATGTTCATTGTCATTCTTAACTACGAAACAAAACATGTTTCAAAATTTTTCTTTGGCAATATTCTTAGTTATTAATGTTGTTATAGTTAACATTTTTAACTCCACTGTTTTGCTAACTTACAAATAATCCAAATGGATTTTTATATTTTTACTTCAATATTTACATCATTTATTCACCTCAATTCTCTTCCTTTTGTGTATGTGTGCCCTAGTTTTACAATTCTCTGATGACAAAAAAGGAAACATTCATTGCATTCACTTTTTAAATATTATTCTCATCATTAAACCAATTTTGTCACCAAAATGTTTATACCTAAACCATAAATAGAGTTTACATAATTGATGTGGGATTTTCCTCTGTATGCTGTGATTACCATTAATGAATAAGGAAACTGTCTTAGGCCTGCGCAGGGAATAGAGGTAGACAGGGAAAATTAAACTGAATGCTGGGAGGAAAGAGGCAGAGTCAGAAACAAAAGCCATGGAGATGCTACCAGAGACAGACATGCTGAAACTTTGCTGGCAGGCCATGACCTCATGTGATGCACAGATTAATGGAGATGGGTTAAATTTGTATATAAAAGTTAGCAAATAAGAAACTAGAGTTAATGGGCCAAGCAGTGATTTAAATAATATGGTATCTGTGTGATTATTTCACTTCTGGGCAGCTGGGAACCAACAAGTGTCCTAGTACAAAACATAATAGACTTTTGAAAACTAGCAATTGTCAAAAATCAGAGTAGTGATTCATAAGAGTATATTCTTTGCTCCTTCCTAGTGTTCTCTACCATGGGAAACTTGCTCATGGTTTAAAGCCTAAATGACAATGAGCGCATAGAACAGTCAAAGCCAGGTTACATGGCTGAGACGATTCATACAGAAAAACAAAAACAAATAAGTGTCTTGACTGCCCCACTGTAACTAATGAATCCGCGGGATGAGTTTAAATTATTTAAAACTAGTTTATCTTTGATCTCTTTGATGACGATTTTGCGATCCTCACATCTCAGAACACTCTGCAGACAGGACAAACTGTAGATCTGAGCTGGTGTCCCAATCCCTTTACTTGAGGCCTTGCCTGGCTACAGAAGATGACCTGTTAGAATTCATTCAGGCAACTGATGGGAGCAGATGCAGAGTCCCATACCCAAACATCAGATGGAGCTCGCAGAGTCCTGCGGAGGAGTTGGAGGAAGGATGAGAGGAACCAGATCAGACAGGGACAATACAACCCACAGAATCATTTGACCTGGGCTTATGGAGGCTCTCAGATAGCAGGGAGCCTTTCGGGGGTCTGACCTGGGTTCCCTGCTCATGTGTTATGGCTGGGTATCCTGGTGTTCTTGTAAGATTCCTAGCAGTGAGAGCGAAGTGAAAGCATACTCTTTCTGACTCTTGTCTGCTTGTGGGACCCTTTTCCTTTTACTGGGTCAGTTTGTTCAGCCGTAATGTGATGGTTTGTGCCTAGAATTATTGTAGCATATTACGACATGTTTGATCGATGCCCCTGGGAGGCCTGCTCTTTTCTGAGGGGACACAGAAGTGAGGTGAATCTGGGAGAGAGGGTAAATGTGGGCTAGAAGATGGGAGGGGGGACTGAAATCTGGATATAATATATGAGAGAAGAATAAGAAACATTTGTTTTTGTGACTCTCTGATTTATGTTTCTGCATGACTACATGCAAGCAGACTACAATCATGGAGTATCAATCAACTTGATTGTTTTTTGAAATTCTTGATAGTTTTTTAATTAAAGAAAAAAACCTTAAGACTTTTTCCAATAGTTTCATCTCCTAAGATGGTTAGTCATAGAAAATTACATGCAGTGAACTAAATTAACTGATTCGGGTGTTTACTCCCCATATCTTCAAAAATGTTGTGATATGTGACTGTTCATGGTATAGCATATGTTGCCCTCTAGTGATACATGTGAACACAGGAGAAGTCACATTGTCTGAGCTGTAGAGACCAGGGTATAGATTTATGTCACGCAGAATCTATATGTAATACTACTTTCCTTCATTTGTTTTAACACTGTCTCTTTGTCACATTGCCCTTTGCTTTTACAGCAATGTCTCAATTCCAAGACAAATTCTGTTTTACATATAAATAAATAAAAATATTGGTGTATAATGTATTTATATATAAATTTAAAAGCCAAAGTCCATAAGCACAAAGTGATAAAATATTCCCTACTAAAATATTTTTATATTTACATTTTTGGTACAAAACTATATATCTGTAATATGCATCTAACCAGAAAAATTATTACCCTAATTGTATAACCAATTGAAAGTAAATCAATTTTCTTACCTTGGTATGGCCTGAAAATAATTGACAAGCAGAATTGCCTAATTTATGACAGGACCTATAACTGTACACATATTGGTGGTCAATAGGTATTGCTTCTAATAGAGTCATACTAAATGTACACTATATATCCATGTATTTTCTTTTTTAATCTGAATCATAGAATTAAAGGTAATGCTAAGGAAGTGCCCTTATTTAGTTTCTCAAGTGTATTTTTGGTTTTGCTTTGTTTTGCTTTGCTTTTTACCGTTTCAAAGACTGGCCCTTTTCTTTCCACACACCATTTCATTGGTAGAGTGATCTTTCTCCCAATACCCTACTTAAAAAACATTTCTAACATGCAATGTTTATGTCCTTGAATAATTTTCCTCACCAATATGCTTGCTCCCTTAGGACGTTAATTGAACTTGATTTTATGTAAGTCTGTATGACTTACCCTAAAAAACTTCACTTTAAATAAACTGGATATATAAATAAGTAACTGAGAATATGCAATGGTTGCCATTTTTATTTCAATAAATATGAAATTATAGTAAGCATATTTCAATGCATAATTGTATAAGTTATCCACTATAATTTCAACTTGTATTTTGTTCCCACTGGACCTTTCTTCAACTGCTATAAGACTGTTCTTCATCAATATCAATATGCCTACTTCAGCAGAGAAATCAGGAAAATTAGGGTTAAGATTAGATAATATGAGAAAACAAGAATCTCTTTCAAGAGTATTCTTTTTTGTCATGCCAACAAAGAAAATACTTGGAAATTTCACATTAAATTATGATTATCGCCAGTTCTGTCACTCGGAAAATGAAAAAAAAATATTCATAATTCATCTAAAATCATGGTTGATAATTTACTACAAAATATCAGTGATAATGTTCCTGACCTAATGAAGTTGGAGGAAAACAATGCTTGTCATTTATATTAGAAACAAAACCTTGAGTGCAGTGACAAGAATGAGGGGTGGAACCCCGCTGAGCAGAGTCCTGAGCATGGGACTTCCCAGGCACTCTCCGGGCATAAATAAGTAGAGCTATAAAGTCGTGTGTGGCACAGTCAAGGAATCACAAAGTGTTCTAATTTCTTCACTTACTTTTTTTTTCTTGTTAATTTCCTGGTGTTTGTGCCTATTTGAGTTTTAATAACAGAATGACTGAGACTGAGTTACTTGTGTGGACAGAAATTCTTTTCTCATGGTAATGAAGACTGAGAAGTCCATGATTAAGGATCCTTAAATGTGTTCTCAAGAAGAGAAGAATGTTGTGTTTTTACACACACACACAAACACACACACACAAAAAAAAAGCAGAAGAAAAAAACATTTTTTTTTCTGGGTCCTTTACTATGGTATTTAACATTTCTCCAAAGCTCCACTTCCAACTGCTGTTTTAGGGTCTAAGTTCTAATACATTTATATGCCAGTACCTACCTTACCTAGTGCTTGTAATTACCTTGTTAGTAGACTGCCTTAGTGTCTTCTTAGATTTGTTATTTTACCTTTGCAACCAAACATTGGAACCAAACATTGGAGTTCTATAGAGCTCTTTCTTCATGGCTTTGAACAAACCTACATCCATTATTTCAATCTGTGGCTTCACTACTACCTATTTGATCATGTTTACCAAATCTGAATCTTCAAACTTCAATACATACCCACAGTAGAAGCTAAGATATACTCCGGAATTTCTCTTTAGGGATTGAAGTATGCACTCGCCCAGATTCATGGAGTATTGTAGGTCTTAGATAAAATGATTTCCTAGCAATTGCATTCACTAGAAAGAGGCTGGTTTCTCTGGTTACATCCTTTAGCTTTGGGAATTTGTATTTAATAACCAATAACAACCACCTGTTTTCACTGTTCTATCAGTATTTTTGAAATGAGTCAAATTTTATTTTGAAATGAATCTCAGTCAAAACTTACCATTTGCACAGTGGTAATTCTTTCAATAACCATACCTTAGAGATGTGGATTGAGGGGCCTTTCCTAATGATATTTTTTCATACAAATTTATTTCTTAGCTCATTTTGAGGAAATATCACATCAGAAACAATAACCTGCTGCACTAGATATACTTCTATGAAAACACAAAGGTCTCCAAGGACAAAATACATAAAATTAAGCTGATTATTTTATGTAATAAATGTATCCTCATTTATATTTTAATTAGGAATATCACATCTTAAATCCCAGTAGTCGTATATATAAAACAAAACAACAACAAAAAATTATTCTATTCAGAGCTTTAAAAGAAACAGCATTGCATTTCAGAAACCAAATTCAGCTCAACCAGTAGTCACCTGATTCTCTCAATCATAAATTTGGAACAGTACATATCACAAAGAAACTGAGTTATTTTGAGTATAGCTTCAGAGTGTAAATAAAATTGAGGCAGGTATTTTGCTCCAAATCCGGATCAAGGAGAATTTGATGTCAAATAGAATGGAAAGAAAACCTATGAACCTTTCTGAAGTAGTCAGATTACAGAAGGGGACAAAAAAGTAAATTGGTAGAGGAAATATAATTAAGTAATCATTGATCCTGAGGAAGAAATACCAATGTGTAGGATAGACATCTGGATCATCATTCCCACTTCCTTGTATTCAGTTTGGTTTTGGAGCCTGAATGTGTAAGGCTGCTGTAAAACCTTGCAAAAATATTTTTTTTTACCAATAAAACACTATAAGATATATATCCTTGTTTTGGTAAACAGTACCATAATTTCTCCTTTGATTCATTCAGAAACCTGAGAAGAACCAAAGTCCCACCAATATCTATCCAGAACAGAGTATATGAACTAGTGTGCATTATAGGTCATTTATTCCTTGTCTGCCAAAATATATTAATTTCCCAAATTGTCAGTCTCATTTTGACTTATGTGTTTATTTAGGGGTTTTCTCACCAACAAAACACGGCACCATTCCCTTGAAAAAACTTCTTCAGTGATACAACCTTGCATTAATGGGATAAACTATAATATGCTAAAATAGCATCCGATTAGCATTTTATGTGACCTCTTCCTGTTTATGATCCACTATCCCTCCCATTTCACGAACTGGTGGTACTTCCTTGTTTCTCTCCCTTCAGACATTCTCTCGGTACTCACAACATTCCCATTTTTCTACAAGAAATCTCTTTTTTCTTAATCAGTAGGCTAAGCATCATTTCACTATTGTATCCATCTTGCACTTAAACTTTGTAAGGAAAGGAGTCATGACATTTGTCAAGGCTGCTTCTTCACATAGCACACCTCGAAGCAACTGATCAATAGCTGCTATATGAATTAATGGAAGCCCCCTTCATGTGCACAGCTCTAAGCATTCTTATTCTGTAGCATTAATACATAATTTCTTCACTGTAATTAATTTATTGTATTGCCTCACTTTTGAGTGTGTTACTCTATCTTCTCAGGAAAGAAAATGGTTTGAAGGCATATTCCATAAATTTTCATTTTGAAAAATGTTCCCCAGAAACTAACAAAGTACTTGGCATATTTTATCCAGAAACATTTGTTATATGAATGAGTAAACATTAATAGGATAAAAAAATAAAAGATAAAGCAACAGATTTAGATAAAGCTTTCAGCTCTCAATAGGAAGAGTATCACTGTGGGATAAAACTCCTTTCTTAGAATAATAATAGTACCAGGCATGAGCTGATGGTGAAATTTCCCCTGAAACCAGATTGTATGAAGAAATGTGAAACACTACAAACAATCTGTGTTTACAGAAGGCAGTCTGTTGATTCAGGAGCAGAAGTGACAGGGACATTGCACTATGAGCAGTTGTGATGTACTCAGACAGCTAGGAGTAAGAAAATACTGAAAGAATGACCTTTTTTTTTATTTAGATAACTTTTTCTCCATTCATTTTACATACCAACCATTTCCCCTCCCTCCATTCCTTCTGTCCCCTCCTCTTTCCCATCTACCTCCCTTCCCATCCACTTCTCTTCCATCTCCAAAGAATGATCTCTTACACACAACCCTGGGGCATGAGATTTATTTCTGAATACTGATACAATGCAGGAATACTGACACCTCCTTGTTTAAGAAACTCTACCACCCCACGTCCACCGAGCAAGTAGTACCACCTAACACATACTTAGGGGAAAATAAAAGATAAGCAACAGTTAAATAAAGGAAGTGTCACTCCTATCCCTCTCTTTGTAAGTTGCAGTTTTATCATTCCATGTAACATAACTCCATTTAAACTATATACAAGTGCATACACACACACAGAGACACACAAACAAACACATATGCACACACACAAACACACACTACACATTTCTATCTAGGTGAATCTTCTAAATCCTCATTCTATAAGAACTAGTCCAAAACTCTAGATATATCGTGGTTTCCACATCCAATCTCCAGGCCAAGTCTAGCCACATATGATGTGCTTTGTCTAACTTCCAGACTTTAGACAGGACACATATGTCTGCAACAACCTATAGGCTCCTCCCATGCCATTTTCAACCTCTCAGCCCATAGGTTCACTAACAATATTTATACCCTTTGCTAGATTCTAACCGGATGAGATGAATCTAATCTTCCATTGTACAGACCCTCACTAACTCCCAGATCTACCTTCTACCTCCAAACTGTAGCAGGTCATGGATTTTACAGTATGGTTCCCTGTGTCAAACTGACTTCATTCCACCTAAGCAATACACAGCACTCAGCCAGTAAATTCTGTCTGTAGATTCAATCTGGCCAGTAAATTCTGTGCCCTGGAATGACCTTCTGTGTTCACATCAGACATAGGAATAACAAAAGACTTCCACATTGATGTGTGATATCCTTCTGTATGCTGTGAATATGCATTGTTTTAGTGGCTGATGAATAAAGCTGTTTCAGCCAATGGTCAGGAAAAATATAGCTAGGCATGAAATCCAAACAAAGATGCAGAGAAAAGGAAAGTGGAGTCAGAGAGATGCCTTGTAGCTGCTGAAGGAGTAACATGTGGAACATCACCAGTAAGCTACAGTTTCGTGACAATACACAGAAATAATAAACAGAAATGTGTTAATTTAATTATGAGAGCTAGTCAGTAATATGCCTGAATCATTGGCCAAACAACTGTAATTGATATTAAGCCTGGGGTTGTTATTTGAGCAGTGGCTGCGGGAATCAGTAAGCAGGAAATAAACTGGTTCAAGGGGACCAGTGGGACAGAGAAAAATCATTCAGTTACACAACATGGCCATATCTCATCACAAAATACAAAGAATGTTAACTATCAAGGCAGTACCTCCCCCCAAATCAACAAGCCTGTACAGATATTCTCAAGTAAAAATCATCAAATGAACTCCAAGACAGATTTTAATAAAAATCACAAATTTCATTAAAGAATTAAAGGAGTTTAAAGAAGACAAACAGGGACAACTCCAAAAACTTAAAATGAATGCATGCTAGAATGATGCCCAAGAAAACAAAAACACAAGAATGATGAAAATGAAAGGATCCTGGGCTGGAAAACAGAATTTACAAAAGCAATAATAACGTAGAAGAGGACTCAAACTTTATGAAGATGGGTTTAAAAACCCAATAACAAATAAGAAAATTCAAAGTAAAGCTTAACATGTAGGATGAATAAAGCAAAAGACATAATATCAGGACTGTAACATAGAGTAGATAATCCAGAAAAATGAGTAATGAATATAGGGGGAAAGTTTTAAAACACAAAATGGAACATGGAAGAAATGTGATATAGCATGAAAATACCAAATCTTGAATTATAGAGACAGAATCCAGGTCAGTGATATAAACCAGATCGTCAACAAGAAGAGAAAAAGAATCTTCACACCAAGAAATAATACATATATACAGATATAAAAGGCACACAGAATATCAAAGAAACAAGGCCAGCAAATAAACTTCCCATTAATACCACAGTTAAAACATCACATATAGTGAGAGAATAAAGAAAGGCTACAGAAACCTGCAAGAGATAAACAAAGATCAAAAGTCACATATTAAAAAAAAGCGATAAGAATAAGAGCTGATTTCCCAACAGAAACTTTGAAATCCAGAAGAGCCTGGAACAAAATATCCTACGATATAAAAGATCACAACTGCCAAACTGGATTAAAATAACTAACAAAATTACTTGACATAATAGAAGGTGAAGAAAAAAAAATTTCCATGATACAAACAAATAAAATTTTTAAAAAGTGTTTATATCAGACAAAACCTAAAGGAAGTAATAATACAGAGCTGAAGAGAGGAAGGAACACAGCCAAGAGACCTAGACAAGATTGCCGGGCAAAAACTGGGAACTTGCAGATGAGGTGGCATGGGGCTAAGGGGAAATGGGGTGAGAAACGTGAGAAGGGGAGGATGGGGGAAGCTTGGGGGAATGGGATGGTTGGGATATAGGAAGGGTGGATAGGGGAGCAGTGAAATATATATCCTAATTAAGGGAGCCATCTTAGGGTTGGCAAGAGACTTGACTCTAGAGGGGCTCGCAGGTGTCCAGGGAGATGTCCCCAGCTGGTACCTTGGGCAACTGAGGAGAGGGAATCTGAAATGATCCTATCCTATACTGATGAATATCTTACATATCACTTTAGAACCTTCATCTGGCGATGGATCAAGATAGAGACAGAGACCCAATTTGGAGCAACGGTCTGAGCTCTTAAGGTCCAAATGAGGAGCAGAAGGAGGGAGAACATGAGCAAGGAAGTCAGGACCACGAGGGGTGCACCCACCCACTGTGACAGTGGAACTGATCAATTGGGAGCCCACCAAGGCCAGCTGGACTGGGACTGAATAAGCATGGGTTGAAACTGGACTCTCTGAACATGGCGGACAATGAAGGCTGATGAGAAGCCAAGGACAATGGCACTAGGTTTCGATCCTAATACATGAAATGGCTTTGTGGGAGCTTAGCCTGTTTGGATGCTCACCTTCTTGGACCTAGATAGAAGTGGGAGGACCTTGGTCTTCCCTCAGGGCAGGGAATTTGGACTGCTTTTCAGTATCGAGAGGGAGGGGGAATGAAGTGGGGGGAGGAGAAGAGGAATGGGAATAGGGGGAGGGAAGTGGGGGGAGGGGGCAATATGTGGGAGGAGGGGGAGGGAAATGGGAAATGGGGAGGAGGCGGAAATTTTAATTAAAAAAGAATAAAAGAAAACAAATGAAGACATAGTTACTAAAAGAAAATAATACTGTGACACAAATAACAGCAAAACCCAATGAGAAAATGACTGCACCAATATATATCTCTAAACAAATTTTAAATATCATTTTATTTAATTCCATAATAAAAAGACATAGGTTGAAAGGATTATAAAATGAAACTTATCTATCTATTGTTTAGGAAAACATTATTTAGCTTTAAATACAAGCACCAAGATAAAATGAAAACTTGGGCAAAGTATTCCTATCAATTGGCACCAGAAAGCAAGCAGGCATTACTAACTTAATCTGATAAAAATTCACTTGAAGTTAAAACTAATCAGAATAGATAAGGAAGAACTTTATTCCAATCATTAACAATTACCCAAGAAGACATTACTATCCTTCATACCCATGTATCATACATACAAATGCCTCAAATATTGTCACACATAATTTCATAAAGAGTGTTACTATTGAAATTAATTACACTGATTAACATCAACTCATCAATGGGAAGCGATTTCAATAACCCACTTTCTGTCACAGACAGGCAACCTGGGGAAAACAGCTATCAGAGAAACATTAGAATTAAATCAAATCACACATCAGACGAACTTACCATAAATCAACGAAATATTATACTAAAACATCAAATAATACAGATTCTACGAAGCAGAACACCAAAATTTCTCTAAAATATACTATATCTTATAACAGACAAAAAACATCTTTAAAAACTTCAGGAAGATTTGAAATAATTCCTTGTATTCTAAGTGACCATAATTCAGTAAAACTAAAATTGACAACAGAGAAAGTACATAAACTCTCAGGGATGAAACATGATTGTGACAAATAAAGAAATAAGATATATTGTGGAACAAAAATAATAATACAGCACCCCAAAATTTCTGAGACACAATAAAATCAGTTATACAAGGAATATTAATAGTTTTAAATGACTACATGAAATAAATTTCAGAGAAGAATTTCTTCTGCTAATGTATCTAATCCAAAATGCTTCACGTTAGCCTCAGACAGACTCTTTAGACAAGGACAAAAGGCCTTCTTCACCAAAAATATTACTCGGACAATCTCTAAGCAACATATTAAAATTCTTGGTTAGGTTTCTATTGCTGTGAAAATATACCATGACCACAGTAACTTTTATAAAGAAACATTTCATTAAGAAGACTTGCCTACAGTTTAATAGGTTCAGTTCATTATCATCATGCAAGGAACTTGGTAGCATGCAGGCAGATATGGTATTAGAGGAATAGCTGAGAGTTCTACATATTGCAAACAACAGGAAGTCAACTGAGTGTCATACTGACAAAAAAGTTTGAGCAAAAGAGACCACAAAACCTGCCCCCACAGTGACACCTTCCTCCAAAAAGAACAGAGCTCCTAAAAGTGTCACCCCCTTTGGGGACCATTTTCTTTCAAACTGCTATACCATAGAAGTGTGGATTTGTGTCTGGGTCTTTAGTTTGATTCTATTGATCATCATTTCTGTTTTTATGCCAGTATCATGCAGTTTTTTGTTACTATACCTGTGTAATCCATCTTATAATCAGAAATGGTGTTGCCCCTAGCAGTTCTTTTATTGTTCATGTAGTTTTAGCTATCTTGGGTTTTTTTGTTTTTTTTTTTTTTTTCTGTAGGATGTTGAGAATTGTTCTTTTAAGGTCTGTAAAGAATTGTGTTGATATTTTAATGGGGATTGAATTGAATCTGTAGATTGCTTTTGGAAGGATAGCTGCTTTTACTATTAATCATACTGGTCCCTGAGCCTGAAAGATCTTTCCATCTTCTGATATCTTCTTCAATTTCTTTCTTCAAAGACTTGAAATTTATGTCACACAAGTCTTTCACTTGTTTTGTTAGAGTTACCATGAGATATTTTATATTATTTGAGACTTTGGTGTAGGGTATTGTTTTCCTAATATTTTTTTCAGTCCATTTGTCATTTGTATATAAAAAGGCTACTGATTTATTTAAGTTAATCTTGTATCCAACAACTATGCTGAAAGGCTTTATCAACTGTAGAAATTTCCTAATGGAATTTTTAAGGTCACTTATGTATAGTATCATATCATCTGAAAATAATATTACTTCTTCCTTTCTGACTTTTACACCTTGATCTCTTCCAGTTGTCTTACTTATTACTCTGGCTAAAACTTCAAATACTATATTGCATAGACATGAAGAGAATAGACAACCTTGCCTTGTTCCTGGTTTTAACAGAATTGTTTTATTTTTTTCCATTTAATTTGAAGTTGCTTATTGGTTTACTGAATATTGCTTTTATTATATTTAAGTATGTCCCTTCTTTCCTTGATCTTTCTGGGACTTTTATCTTAAAAGGTGTTGGTTTTGTCAAAGGTTCTTTCAGCCTCTAGTGAGATGATTATGTGGCATCAGTTTATTTATATGGTGCATTACATTGACTGATTTTCATATATTCTTTGGAATGAAACTTATTTGGTCATATCAGACAATCTTTTTGATGTTTTTGGATTCTACTTGTATGTATTTTCTTTAACTATTTTTGTATCTATGCTCAAAGAATATTTCTTAAAAGAAGGCAAATTTAGCTTTATACTTTTTTCTTGTGCAAGAATTCAAACAATTAGTAGTCATATGCTTTCTTATAGCTTCTTAGATTGTGAAACTTTATTCTGTAGTATAAATGATCTCTCATTTCAATAACAAAACACAAAAAATAGCAACAATGATACAAAAAAAAAGAAAACTATAATTAGGATTCTTTCCAGGCTTTATACCGAGTACAGTATAATAAGCTAGTGCTTCAGAAAATGGAGATCTGAGATGTATCATGCTGGCATAGTTATTAGTCGTGGTACTCTGAACAATTATCTGACTCTCTTAATCTCAGTTTCCTTGAAAGCAAAATGAGAATCATAAAACCTATAAATAATCAAGAGTTAGACAGCATCATATGTGTACCGGGGGACTAAAGAAGTCAATTACACTGGGTTCAGGCATTGCCTTTATTATGATGCCTGTATTATTCCACTTAAAATTGGCTTCACAGAGTTTGCTAAAATTTTCTCAGATATTCTTGCAGAGAAGTATCAGGCCATATGAAATGGATATATTTAGAAGCATGGTCTCTCAAATGCCCATAGATGAGGATTCAACATGGTCCTGAGTTGCTGAGCAACGATAGTGCTGGTGGGTCATAGACTGATAGAACTAGAAAGACTGTCAAACTCCTAACAAATCTTCCATTTCCTATGATGGTACCACAGAGCAAGCAGAGTTCATGCAAATGTGAATCTTAGTTCAAATCTATACCCCCACTCTTTACAATCAAGCAATTTCCATTTTTCTCTGACTTTCATTATGATATGGAGAAAAATCTCAGCTAGCGATTGTTTTTCCATCAATTTATATTTTCATAATGTACACATTTTCCAAAGCATTATTGAAATCTACCACATACCTGCAGATAAAAGAAAACAAAAGAATTTCATTCTCAACAGAACCAGCCAGCAGTTAATCCACACAGCTAAAGAAAAGGAATGCCAAGAAAACTGGGTGAGCACTTCAATGCTGACAAAAAGATGAATAATAACCTGCGAGAAATTTTCTCTTCTAAGGAGCAATAAATATTTTTGGAAATAAGGATGCCATATAAAATGTATTTTATTCTTTCAAAGGTTGTAAATATATTAAGAATAAGTGTATGTGATATTTCAGTACTATCTAATAGGAGTTGCAATATTTGAATCAAATCATTTCAATCTTGCTCATGCATTTCCCTATTGTAAAGATTCCTAACATCCATATTCATTATACTACTTCTGTCTTCATTTATGCTAGCATATGTGGTAGAGCAGCACATGCGAAGAGGATTTATTTTTATAATAGCTTTATTTTGACTGACTAGTACCTGCATTAAAGCACCTTGATGAAGAGCTATAAATCCAAAGGCATCTAAAATGTACAACTTTCCTTTATTTAAAAGCACAAATCTACTCAAGAGTGTTTATTCCAGAACTTTTACTCATTTAAGCTTTTAATGAGGAGCAGAAATTGAACTATTTCCTCTAACTGCAAACTGAATTCAATAAAATAATAATACAAAGCTCATAAACATGCATCCTCTATGTGTAGCCACGTATTATTGGTGGTGACAATAGTGTTTTTTATCCTTCAAATCAAAATATTCAGTGCATGAGTAGGTAAGTGTGTGTGTGTGGTATATTCATGTGTATATATGTGGTGGTGTTACATTCACCCATATTATATAAAGCCAGAGGTTGATTTTATTTTTTTTCCTATCATATTCACCTTGTATTTCAAGATATCCTCTCTTACTAAATATGGAATATTTTTTTCCACAAGACTGTCTGGTCTGAAAGTCCATGATCTTCCTGGTTCTGTCACTCAGCACTGAAATTACAGATGCATAACTTTATATCCAGTTTTTAATATGAACGTTTGGGATCCAAACTCAGGTCCTAGTGCTTAGGCAGCAAGCACTTTTCCCAGTAAGCCATCTTCCCAGACCACTATGTGAAACTTTAAGATAATAAATTTCACATAAGAAAACCAAGACTATAAGACTATAAGAAAGTTTGTTTGGATAGATAAAAATTAAAATTGAAAATAATTAAACATTTAATAATGTTTAACTTAATTAATTATTAAGACCATTAGAAATTATTTTGCAACTTTTAGAATTTGTTTGATGACAATCTATTTCTAACATCCTTAAGATTTTGGTGTACTATGAATACTATATTTTTACTTAGTAATCCTTGGAGCATCATTTGATATCTGGTATGTGAAACAATTTCAGTATGGCATAAACAAACAAACAAACAAATATCTACACTAATACTGATTAAATTACCAATGGACAACCATTTCTTTCTATTTTTTGGAAGGAAATGTCTCATCATACATTAATATGAGTTATTAATTTCAACCATTAAGAAAGAAAAATTATTAAAAATTACCCCAAATTATTTGCCCATCTATTATGCATGTGTGCCATAGTCATCCTCCAGTTTTCAATATCTGGCAGGTAGTTCCTATTCTTTTGTAATGTGGCATCTGAGATGGTCCTCACTGACCCCTTACTCCTTGAAAACTCTCCCTGCTCTTGTGGGACTCTATGAAATTCTTTGCTTTTGTTCTCTTCCTTTCTCATTTCTTTCACAGTTCTTCTTTCAAAATCCTCCTTGTACAAATTAAGATTTGTCATTTTTCTGTCCTTTTTTAATCCTTCTTCCTTCTTACTTAATAATTTCTTTTATTCATTAAGCGTATTTGTTTTTGTTTATTGACAACAAGATTTGTTCTTGACAGTAAGGAGAGTGAAGAGTGAGAGATGAGAATTGAACAGGTTTATACCTTTCAGACAGAGAGTGGTAAACACAGGTCTACTTACACACTTAAATTATGATGTAGTAGAAATAGTACTGTGTGATAGTAGAGTTTATAGGAAGGTTTGATAATTGTGTATGTATGTGTGTGTGTATGTGCATGTGCACTTGTGTGTTTGTGTGTATATACTGTGCACATAGTAAAGGTGAGAGAAATATGTCTAGCATTTACAATAGATATCTTAATTAGGATTTCTATTGCCGTGATAAAGATCACAACCAAGAGCATCTTTAGAAGAACAATGTTTATTTCACCTATTTGGTCTTTCACTTCCAGGTCAATAGTCCACCATGGAGGGCAGTCAAGCAAGCAGGAACCATGGAGAGGAATGCTGTTTAAAGTTTTTCTCCTAAGGTTTCTTAAACCTGACTTTTATAACATCCAATACAAACATCCCAGAGATGCTACTCCCCACAGTAAACAGGACCCTTGCATGTCAGTTATCAATCAACAAAATGTACCTCATTCTTGTCTATGGGTCAGTCTGGTGGCACCATTTTCTCAAATGAGATTCCCTCTTCCTAAATGGCTCCAGCTCATGTGAGGTTGACTTAAAACTAGCTAGAACAGCAGTCTGCCTGTTGAGTCAGATTCATGATTTAAAACCACTTTACTACATTCAGTTCCCAGTCTAAAGAAATTAAGCTTGCTGATGGTATCTAAAAGAATCATGTTTTTAAGAACTCTAGATATTTATGTTCATTTCTCTAAGCACAAATCGGCATGTGACCCTGCCTTCTTCCTTTCAAGAATGCTTTCTAACCATCTTCTTTTATCCAAATTAGTTTTACAATTCATGACAGTGTTGACATAAAGCACAACTATCATTTTCAATGGAAAAGATGCAACCATTGATGAGTACTGAAAGCCCAGGTACACGGCCTAAAACTTCCCTAAAACACTCTACAATGTGGGAAGGATTACACTAATTTAATCACAGAACAAAATTGCAACAAATCAATGCCTTTACTACCAAATACAATGGTGGCAAGAGCAGGTAGATGGGTTACAGAATACAGGGAAAATTCTACTCCATGTGAATAACATTGTCCATTGACTTTCTAAGCTTTAGGTGTTATGGGATGGGAGAGTTCGATAATACATTCAAAGCATTTTACTTGATAGTTGAAGGAATACAAAAAGTAGTTACTCAATGTCTATTAGTGGTTGTAACAGGGGGCCAATTGTTGCAGGATGGCCCACTTGTTCATCCCGGCCGCCCAGCTAGCTTAGCCCCGAAATAACCACACAGATGTATTCATTAAATCACTGCTTGGCCCACTAGCACTAACTTCTTATTGGCTAACTCTTACATATTAATTTAACCCATTTCTGTTAATCTGTATATCACCATGAGGTTGTGGCCTACCAGCAAAGTCTCAGGATGTCTATCTCTGGCAGAGGATCCATGGTGTCTCTCTGACTCTGCTTTCTTCCTCCCAGCATTCCATTTAAATTTCCCTTCATACCTAAGTTCTGCCCTATCAAGAACCCAAAGAAAATTTCTTTATTAACCAATGAAAGCAACACAAAGACAGAAGGACCTCCTACACTAAGTGGTGATAAAGACATCCTCTGGATCTGCAATCCTGATCCCTCTAGAACGGTCACTTGTAATCCACCTCACAGGTGCTTGCAATGAAACTTGAGTCCATATTACAGGAGCAATATGGACTTTGAGCTTCTGAACTATCACTTTATCCCTCATATAAAAACTGTTTAAATGTAAAGAAGGAAGCTCAAATTTGAAGCAGTTATAACAAAGACATGATGAATGACCCAGTAATTTCTTAATAAAATAATAATAAAGGTTATCTTATTGGGTTTTGGATTAAGGTTATAAAAGAATATAACAAATTTGTGAAAAGGGCATGGGAACATCTATTGTTAATATTGCTCAATAAAAATATTTTGGAATGTCAACAACTATGGGAAGGAACTTAGAAATGCCTGTGGCCTTCCACAATTTCTAGAGAATAGTTAGAGAAATGGCATTCCCATACCTCAGATGTTTCTCTGAAGAAAATTAACATTTTCCTTTATAGAGCCTCAAACTTGTTGGCCTGTGAAAAAGACTTCTCTGCTGAATTGTAAACTCTTACTCTGTTATCAAGGGACTTGAAATAATAAACATAAGCCTTGTTCTGAACATTGCACTCAAGTGGCCAGCTGCCTTGAATCCCTGGTTTTCTCTCTCAGTTCTCCCGGCACTAATTAGAAGAGGAGACTTGGCCAACCTATCACTGTTTCCAAAAGAGATAGACCTTAGGTTAAGAAGAACAATAGGAATGTGTCCAGTTAAAGAAACTGAAAGAATTAGGAAATCTTGACAATTGAATTTTTATAGTGCCATTTGTTCATTGAACCATCAATCCAAAAGACTGAGGATTATAGGAATGATAGAAATTCTGGACAATAGGCTACATTCTCAAATAGGCTTAAATGTTTATCTTTGATTGTGGAAAGTGAGTTCCACAATCAAAATGTAATTTATTGGGAATGCTCACGTAGAAATAATTATTTTTAATAGAAATTTTCCTACTGTGAAGGTGGGGACTTTCTGACAATAGAAGGCATTTAGCCAATGAGCCAACAAAAAACAGAATAAAACATGTTTATGTTTGCTGCAAAGGAATTTGAATAAAATATAATCTCCAGGTTTCAAATAATCCATACATTAAAATGATAAAAGTTGAAATCCTTATTGAATAAGTCATATTTTTATAAATACCTAATCTTGTTCTGATGAAAGCTAGGTTTGAGTTTTATGTCACCAAATCTATCTATTTTAGGAATGTTCTGGTGTGAAAAGTCCTCTGTCTATGTGCTGCTTTCACTGGTTAATGAATAAAGAAACTGCTCTGGCCCATAGATAGGGCAGAATTTCGGTAGGCAGGAAAGAAGGAACTGAATTCTGGGAGGAAGGAAGCAAAGTCAGAGAGATGCCATGGATCCGCCACCAGAGTAAGACATGCTGCCGAAACTTAACTGGTAAACCACTGCCATGTGGTGATACACAGATTAATAGAAATGGATTAAACTAAGATGTAAGAGTTAGCCAATAAGAAGTTAGAGCTAATGGGACAAGCAGTGTTTTAATTAATATAATTTCTGTGTGGTTCTTTTGGGGCTAAGCTAGCCGTGCAGCTGGGATGAACCAGCAGGCTCTCTTCCTACAATTTTCAAAATTCATTACAATCAACTTACTCATATTCAAATTATTCTTAAAACTTATTTTAACATATAATTACTTAAATTTCATGGCCCCTTTGATCATTACTGTTATGCATATACATAAACATATATAAGCATACATATGGATAAATCCACAGAGTAAACCTGTTGAGAATTTCTATATTTTTCAAAACTTTCTTATGACACATTTTAAAATACTAGCTTTGTTCTCAAATTTTCACATCCATTTTGGAAAAATTCCTTGCCTACATCTGCAGAAACAAAGTATATGAACCCTCCTCACACATGAAAGACAAATACAATACCCACACAAACTCCCCCACACAGACACATACATACACAGAGAAAGATACATTCACGAGAATGTACACACTGAGATACAAATGTGTACAGAGAAAAACAATGCACACATAGAGAAAAAGAGACAAACACATACACACAAATAGACAAACACACACACACATAAACAAATTATTTGTTTTATCCTCTTAATAAGTAGTAACTATAATGGAAACTATTACTGTGCTATTATTGAAGACTCAGAATCCAGAAACAAAGACTAGTCCAAAATAAAAGACAAGGGCTAATTAATGATGAGATTAAAGATAATAAATTGATTTTCCAACTAGATTTGCCTGAATAAAGGTAAAATTCTACTAAAGCTCAGAAAAAATGAAAGAAATTTTCCTTATAGATAATTCTTTTAATATAGTAAAAGCTCCTGGAAAGGCACTTCATATTGAAAATGAAAACAAACAAAAATATTTAAAGTCCAGATTCATTCCATCTCTTACAGAAAGGTAATAAAGCACAAGGCCCCTCCCAGCAGCTAAGAGTGGACTTGCGCACTGAAAGATTGGCATTCTCCTTTTTGTGTGTTTCTAACACCTCTGGGGTCTATTCACATTAATTACAGAATTTGATAGGAACTTTTGACTCCTGCCATAACAAATGACCCCAAACTTAATAAATAAAATTTATACAAGATTGCTGTCTTAGTGTTCTGAGATGTCTGCCATGGGATTTACTGATCTGAAATAAGGGTACTTCACTCAGGAGAACTCTAAGGGAGAGTACAATCATTTGTACACCCAGGCTGTTGAAAATTCAGTTATTTTCAATGGTAGGAAAAGATCCCATTTTCCTTGCTGGCTACCATCTAAGAACTATTCTCAGCTTCTGGAGTCTGTTTATAGTTTTATACTTCTTTTTTCCATTGTGGGTCTTATTTTGCCTTCCATTTTATCAACTCTATATAACTCGTCTGCATAGCTCCTTCATTTTGTAACTTTTACATTTTTATTACATTTTATGCATCATGGTATTGTCACACATGCTTCATCAGGTTTAGAAATAACTGCAGGAGTCCATACTCTCAGGATACTCTGAAAATGCCAAACACAAACTTGATAGCAATTTCCTTTATTTCATGAGTCCTTCTTTGACTTTTAACATGGGATTATGTCTAACCCTAAATATATGATAATCCATTGTAAACCCTAGTTTTAATTGTATCTATAACTCACAGATTCCAAAGATTGGGCTATTGGACAAGTTGAGTTAAATAAATAATTATTATTTACCTCAAGTTTTTTTGAACATTAAACAGAGGATCTAGTTCAATTAATAAAACACATTTTAATATGTGCCTTTAATACTCAGTTAACAGTTTCATCTTGACAGATATTGTATTTTTATTATGAATGTTAGCTAAAACTATTAGTATAACTTTCCTGATACATCGAAATTGCTTTTATAAGATGCCAACAAAACAAAAATAATATTTAACAAATGTATTTCCACTAGTTAATAAGCATTTATCAATTATTTCATTTATATAATGTTTGTAAAAATTTTGTATTTGCTGTGTAAATACTTTTATCTATAGACCTATTTATGCATAAGTATTAATAAGATGTTTAAATATTTAAGCATAATATAATTCCATTTTATCTTGTGTTATATTGACTAAATTATATTGAATAAATTGTATCAACCCCTTGGGAGCATATTTAGTTCCATGAAAATTTACACTTCTGTAAGCATCCTGAGCTAATGGTGATTATTGAAAGTCTAAGTTGAATTGCTGAACACAGCAATGAGGGTCAAAGTTGCCGTGTACTGTCATTAGCCTCCAAGCCTCAAAGTGTCACGATCCATAAACATAAGGGGTTTGCATTGCACACACGTCTTCACATTCTATTTTTCCTATTACAACAATTGCTTCCATGTCATGTCTTCAATGAAAATTTAGTTACAGATGAAATGGAGAAAAAACATATTAACAAACATTATTTCCTTTGCAAAGATTTTTTTTAATAAACACACAGAAAAAGGATCCTACATTTAACAAATGAGGAAAATTGATTTCATCTGAATGTACTGTTGATAGTGAAGCTAATGCCTAGAGACCCGCTCTAAATCTTGTACTATGTTGAGACTGCTCAGATTTATGCTTTGGATTTGTTTGGTGCTTGCTCTTACCTTTCTTCTATTATTTTTCCACATGGGTTACTTTATTGATAAATCAAAAGAAAAAGGATCAAATAGCTAAAGCAGGAAAGTAATAAAATGTACACCTCAGGGTTGTTGCCAATCTCATTAATTTTTCATTTGGTTCTTATGTATTAGCACCGAATCAATTTGGGATTATGTTTACAGAGTTATAAAAAGCGAGGAGTCCAGACCCTTAATTTGTTGTCTATGCTGTCTGAATTACTCAGTTAAATGACCCCCAAGGAGATCATAATGTATATGAATAGGTACCTGTAAGAACCTTTACGTTTAATTACAGACCAAGTCATCAACACTTCCTGCAGACATTGCCTCTAATAGAAGTGTAAAGTTGGGGGACCAAGCAATGGGCTCCTATTTTAAGACTTTCCTTTTCCTTTTCATTACATATTTTAGCTAAAACGTCCTTAGAAAACTATTTAGCAATAGGAGTATTGGACCACAAACAAATGCCTCTCTCTCAGTCAAAGAAGTTCTCACTCAAATGGAAGGTGATATTAAGATTAATGGTCTTTATCCTATAAGAATTTTCAATTATAGGTATATAGTGACTCACTCCAGAAAATAGAATTGTAAGAAATAAGCGGGAGGCATATTACAGTTCATGGAAATAAAGAACCCGTTAAGCAAATGATGTCTTTTGAAATAGAGTTCTCAGTATATTAAGGAAAAAATAAATGTTTTGTGTTGATGGAAGTTCACTGCACACCCTTACAGGGTTTATGGTACTTAGAAACTTAAGGTGCTTTAATATACTTGGAAACCAAGGTGCTGTGAGTTTAAGGAAACTAAGAAGAGTATCTAGCAACCTTTAGATTCTTGTTTAAATTTTATGTATTCAGTTTGTCTTAAAAGTTCCTCCAGTACCACCCATTCTACCTCTGTTTACACTGTTCACCACTTCTTACCTGGGCTTCCAGAACTTTCTTAGCAACCACAGCTAATCCAATTTATGATTAAAGCAGATTCTACTACTATGTCAACCTATCACATTCTGTACTGTTACAGTTATATCCATAATCTGTAATAATACATTCCTCTCAACAATATCTAAACTTTTGTAACTTTTACAACTTAAGGAAAGGAAACACTGCCTCAGGGAAGATCTGCAGACACTTCCTCATCCCAGCCCACTCAAGACATCAGCAACTGTCACTAAAGGATGGTTATAAATACTGATTCCCAGGTTCTCAATATCTGGTTTAGAAAGACTGTATAGGTTTTATGTCAATGCCTAACCAGTACTGTGAGCCAAAACATTTTTACATGTATATTTATATGATGGTTGTTGGGGGCATGAAATGTGGAAGTTAGAATATCCCTGTATGTTTTGCACAGATCCATAGGGTTATTTTATTAACCAAACACAATCAAGAATACCTCATTTGAGAACAAACATGTGAAGAAGTTTTACAACCTAACAAGTAAATATTTTGTTTAAGTATCAGTTAATATCTAATTGAACCAGAGATAAAATTTTGTACCATTTCTGGCTGGAACTTTTCTGCTTCTGAGAACTCTTGGGGTGGGGAATGAATTATACAAACTTTCCTGCTACAAAAGTAGATGGGTTCACTGCAGGAAAAGATGACTTCCTGGCATCCTTATCTGTATTCTTGCATCTTAAATTCATTTTGAGATAGATAAGTTGGGGTAGGACAGTTTCTACCTTTAAGCACACAGTAACCTCTGTGTCCCTGTGTTTCTCTTAGGGAATAGTTTAAAAATTGGATGGGAATTAAGTCCCCTCAGTCTCATGAGAGATTTTTCACTGGGGTTTTATGGCTTAATTAGTATTCAGGATTTAAGTGGAAGAATTAGCCTTTTCTTTGAAAAAAAAAATAGTGCCATGCTTTCTAAATTGTATGAGAATGTTTTGTTTTTTTTTTTTTTTTTTTTTTTTTTGCTCACTTGTTCTCTTTCTTCTCCCTCCTTCACTCTCATTCTTTCCTTCTCTTCTTCCCACGGCATCCACATTTGAGTCTTTGTGTGTGTGTGTGTGTGTGTGTATAGTCATGCATAGGCCACTACACATAATTTACAAGATTTTAAAATTCACCCTCTATTTAGGATAAGAAACAATAAGGTGGTCAAACATACTGAGTTACTGAACTGATGCTATGACCACATTAGTATGTAGATTTATTTTTAATTGCCCTGAATAAGACCATCACAATCTCTATCCTATGCAAAGACCCACTATATCCCGTTGTCTCTGAAAGTTTTGATGTAATTTCTGTCCTTTCCTCCTTATGTTTTTCAGAATAGCCAGTAAGTGGAGAAACACATTACCATTTGTGTGTTATCATTTTGCCTTAGAATAACTGATTTTGAGATTTAAATCATATCTCTCAACACTTTTAATCAATAGTTTATAACTTCATTTTTCTAAACGTGGGGATTCACATGTTATATTCAACAGGTGGTAGGTATGAGGGATGTTTTTAAATTTTAACTTCTTCCTAAAGCTACTGTGCTATTTATTTACCCACAGGGATCTTCAGGAATTATCAACACCATAAGGTAGCTGGTAAAATCTGATAACCAAGTCTTTTTTGTTTGTTTGCACATAAAGGTGTGAAGTAATCACCCTCCAAGTCAAAGTCACATTTTCTTTACTATCACAATATTATAAATAAGGGGAAGAAGCCTGAGCTTTAAATTTTGAGCATTTAAATGTCAGCTCTTGATCTGTTTAGGCATTGAGAGAGGTGAAATAAGCAAGTAACCTCTCTAAGCCTGTCTACTCAAATATAAAGCATAAATAACAGGACAGGACATCTTCCCTTAAGTGCATTATGAGTCAAACAAGAAAATAAAGAAAACAACGTTAATTGTCTAAAATAGAGTCACTGTAAGCATCATTTTTTTTTAGCTCTCCTCATTATATGTAGGGACCAGTCTAAGGAGGATTATGAGTAAACCATTCTGGAAAAAGGAACACCTGTCAATAAGTAAACGTGTCATTACAGGTGAAAGATTCCTTTACTTTTAAATATTCCTAAATAATGAGACAAAGGATAAACAGCCAAGTAAATATACAGCAATATCACTCCATGACACAATGTTGGAAAAATGAGTGAATTTCTCAGTGGACTAAGGAACATTTTTGCACTATTGTGAAAATTTTGGAGTTACTTTAATGTTCACCAAATGCTATGTGCCCACTATGTGATACCCAAATTACTGTAATATATTTCTGAAAATAAATTAACAAGAGAGGCAGAAACTACATGGAAAATTTACACTTAATTATTGGATTTAGAAAGTTCCAAATACATGTAATACATATTAAGATTTATGTTATAATTTTACTAGCTTAAGCCATTATGAAACTTATAGATAATACAAGAGGAACTAAGATTGCCAGAGAAGTACACACCTAGTAAAATTTAAATTTTGGATAAATAACTAATATGTTTCTGAAACACATGTTTTCCTTTTATTGCTAAAATATATTTATATCATCCATCTTCCCTCTCCTTCCCCCAAAACCTTTCTCATCTACCTTGACCACCTGCAAATTCATGTTTTTGTTTCTTTATATATATGAAAATAAATATACAATTATAAATATATAAACACAATCTGATCAATCTATATTTTTTACTTGTATTTGTATGATTTAATTACTGTTTGCTATTAACAACCAATTTGGGGTCTCTTCCTTGGGAAGAATGTTTCTCATCTATTGCTAGCATCTTTATTTTATATTTTATAACATATATTCTATTTGATAGAACAGCTAAACTATTGTTGGTTTTTAATTCAAAATTCAAATTTTACTGGTAGTGTATGTCACAATTTCCTAAATTTTACAACTCAATGAAGAAGAGAATGATGTACAGGGATTTGATTATATTGGTGACATATTCGTTCTTATGTAGAGTATTGGGTAGGTGGGCACTAACACATTTTTCTTGATGTAATTTTCAAAGACTTAAATCTTATCTATGAAATTTAAAGTGTAGGCAACTTTTCTGTTCTTCTAGCCATCTCCCAAATAGCAACATGGTCGTTAGCATTGGCTTGTTTCTAACAAGGTCTTAAGACTTAAATTAATCCATTTCTATTGTTTTATTTTCTGCATCATGACTTTATTGCCTTCACTCTGTATTATCCATGCTGCTTTCCTGCTTCCTCTATGTCTGGCTGGTAATTCCAACTTCTTCCCAGCATTCCCTGCCCTTAAAATCCTACCTAACTATTGATGACTTAGCTTTTTATTAAACCAATCACAGTGGCATATCTTCACACAGTGAAACGAATATTCCACAACATTAAAGTATAACAGAAGATAACTTCTAGAAAACATCCAGTTAAAAGATAAAAGTAACAACTGGGGAAATGAGTAAGTGGATAAAAGCATTTGCCATGAAAGCATATGGATCTAAGTTAAAATTCCCAGCATTTCTTGTACTTTTGCTGATTCTTGTTTGTTGACTTTTTTTTTTAAGAGAGAGAGAAAGTATTTCTAAAGAGATCAGTGTGTTCACACCTACCTGTAAGTCCAGCACTGTAGGAAGCAAAGCCTGGAAGATTACTGTGGCTTGTTGGCTTCCAATATAACTTAGGTTCAAACAGGACTCTATCATAAGGGAAAAAAGAGGACAATGACAGAAGACACCCAAAATTTTCCTTTGGCCTCTGTGCAAGTATATGCCACATATACATGTACATAACACGCACAGCCCACACACATACAAACACACACACAGCCCACACACATACAACACACACAGCCCACACATATACAACATACACAGCCCACACACATACAACACACACACAGCACACACACAACTTAAAAAAGGAGCTGCACCACCATCAAGGAAGCTAGCAAGATGACCAAAAGTAAAGGTTTTTTTAAGATATATAGAAATTATAAAAATGGTAATAAACTATTATTGTGCTTTATTTTGGCATTATTCATATTTGTACATATCTGAAATAAATTTTCTTTCTATTCACTGATTTGATAGGATGAACTATTCTAGAATCCAATCTACAATCTAAAAAGATAATCATCTCAATAATAGGTTAATCAGTGGAACTACATTTGGCTACAGGTAAAACCCATAATGGATGCAAATTTTTAATCTATGAGACAAATTTCACAAATTTAGTCCTCACTTGTTTTCAGCTCTGAGGACCTAACTGCATGAGTGAGGTCAAAGAGATGTATGTATCTCTCTCTACTCAAATTAGAAAACTGTGGCTCCCAATCACGAATATGCACTAAAATCACTAGGAAATCAAAAGTACTTGAATGTCTGGGAACTAAAGCAAGTGAGTCTACTTTAATTGCATGATAGAACAAAGCGGTCTTTGGTGTCCTTTAAAACTCAAGAAGGACTGGAGAGATGACTCAGTGGGTAAAATGCTTGCTGCTGGTAACCCGAGTTTGATCATTTCCCAGAGTAGAAGTATAGAACTGATTCCCCAAAAGCTGTCTTTTCAACTCCACATGTGTGCCCTGGAACATGTGCTTCAATACACATGCAAGTATCTTACATATGCACACTATTATTAGAAACCTTCTGAAAGATTTTTTTTTTAATATATGGTTGGGACTGACACAGATTGTACTAAAACTTGAAAAGAACATACAATTGGATTAAAGACAATATAAAGTAAAATCTATTTTTTGGACTCAAGGACCATATGTTTAGAGAACAAAGTAAAAAAAAACTCAAACTGAATTGGTTATTGAGCTATTTATTTATTATTTAAATTGACAGCAATACAGAAGTGATGGGTCTACCACCTTCACATGAGCAGTGCTAAGGAAACCCATTGCACTGAAGGGAGTGGTTCACATAGTGTGGTAAACCTTAAGAACAAACAATGAACCACTAAGAAGCAGCAGGAAGATCCAGCCTCAACATATCAAAGATGAGTTGGCAGTTTTTCAGATCCAGGCATGCAAATGCATCTGTGTTTCCTAGCAACCACGGCCTTTACCACAATGAGGGAGATTTAAGGCAGTCACATTTTATTTTGACCTGAGTAACATGAGCTTTGGTTTATGGCCCTTTTTCTTCTAGCCACGTAATTAAATGACTAAATCCCATCCGCAGCATTATCTACAGAACATGATTGGAGAAAGATTAGCCATTAGAGAGAGGGGAGATTGCTATTATGGCTTCTGAGGCCTATAACCACCCACTCTCTTAGGAACCCTATTATGGTTGAGCATTTATGTTATTGGTATTGAGACTCAATTCACATACATCAAACTGTAAATTCCATTTACAGTCAATCCATATTTTTTGGCCCTTCTAATAACTTATTTATTTGTGTGTTTCACTTCATGAGAAGTTATGTGTTTCAGAATCTCTATTGCTGCCAGTGCCTCTGGAACTTGATTCTTATGGCACAATAAACTGATTCGCACTTCTGAGAAAGTCCAAAAATTTGCTGTTTTACCTTAGATTTTAAACAGTTTCATCAGTCCTCTTCACAGTGATTCATGAATTTCAGATATTTCCTCTCCCTTCAAATGAGCAGCAATAACATATGCAATGTATTCCCCTGTAGACACAGTCTAGTAAGGAACAATCATAAATCAAGGTGAACAGACAATGTGTCCAAAATGACTTACATGTTTATTATTTTAATTAAAAACAATTATGCTAACAGTGTGGGTTCATTCATTTAAGTTTCTCTCTTGAGTAACAAAGAGCTGGCCAAGCTTTCCCAATAAGCACACAGAATAGGCAAGGACAACACTCAAGTGCTCATCAAACACACTTAGTTGACAGAATAGCTTTAAGTGTCCGGTGAGCCTTCATTTTCTTTCCTTCCATCATGCTTGCCTAAGTAAAAGATTTTCCCCTTTTCTCTTTAAATTCATTTCCTTGACAACAAGCATTGCAAACCCCTCAATGATTTCTCGGTGCCAAATGAATTTCTGTCACAGGGCTCAGATGAAATCTGTCTACTCCTGGTGACCAAATTGATCCAGCTGCAGCACAAGATGAAACAGATCATTCATCTAAGTTTGGCTATGCCAAAGGTTGTTCCATCCTCCACAGCACAATTTCTGAAAACTGGGCAACTGGCTTTATCTCACAGCCGGAGCTTAAGGCAGTTGAGTGTTTTCATTACCTGTGGGTATCAGTGGCTTTGGGACACAATTAATCAAGTTGGAATTGCTTCATTATTTTAATGAAGGTTTTCTCTTTCCGTTAGCTAGGATTTTTTAAAAAATAAATAAATAAAGGAAGGTTCGGAGCAAAAAAAAAATTCTCATTATTTTTGAATATAGAGAGTGAAGGAAATGAATTGAAAATAGTAAAAACCTGCAGAAAATCCTGCAGAACGGAGCCTACTGTGCTTTTTGCAGCTACTCTCTTGTATCAACAAGGAAACTGGATGCAGAACTCTGTCCAAAGGAAGCAGAAAGGCATTGTGGCTGTCAAGTTAATGTCTGTTCTGGTCTTCAGAAGCTTGTTTTTAGCCTGAACATTTTAAGAAAAACATTTCGAGCAAGGAAGATCAGGATACATAGGTATTTGTGCAAAAAATAAATGATCTTCGAGCTCACAAATAATATCTATTTACTGTATTTACTGAGTTTGTGAGAATTGGTATGCTTTGCTGGTAGAAAAAAGTAGGATGCACATTGAGGGTGAGCACTTGCACATTGTACTCATGTGAGAGATTATTTTTACTTAGTGATGCCCAATCTGTGGTGCCCATTGGGATTGCCTGCATCATGGATTGCTGGGCCCAACCACAGAGATCAGAGAAATTCATGAACTAAGTAGTCTTTTTACAATGAAATTTTATAAAAATCCTGACAAAATAGATACCACCATGGAGGTAAAACACAGAAGAAGCAACTCAATATAGATCATTAGAAAAGCTTACATTTAGTCAGTACATATTATAGCATCGGACGCTAACTTATATCTTAGACAAAATTAATTTGAATCTTTCCATGGTCTTACACAAAGGATATATTGTTTAATATTTTACAAATAGAGATAGAAAGAATTGTGTCCAATGCTATTGGACAGAAAAATATTTTAATTGATTAGAACAATCCCAAGGCCCATGACATTTCCCTAAGCTCTTCCGTGAGGCTGTACCATCGTGGGTGTGATACCTGTTCCTTCTTGTGTTTTCCTGCCTTTGGTTTCTTTCATGTACAAAAATGAAATTCAGATATGCATACTGTTCTGCTCATTACCTAAATATTGTCAGGAAATGGCCGCTCTTCTCTAGAAGAAAATACTGTACTTCTAGACATTTGTTTCAAGGCAAAAGGTACAAAAACATGGGTGCAAGAGTATTAACGGTGTGACTGGAAAGATTGCTCAGTAGATAAGAGCACCATTGACTGCCCCAAGGCTGCCCACAATCCTTTGGAGCACTAGTTCTCAGGTATCCCACCGCTTTTCTTGCCTTCAAGGGTACAAGAGGTGCACATAGTGTGTAAATATACGTGCCAGCAAAACACTATTACTCACAAAGTAAAATAAACTAATCTTTAAAATGAGATTCCTAAAGCTGTTTTGACAAATCACCAGTCCTGTATGTTTTAAGACAATTTCCCTGTTCTATTCTTTTTCTTCTTTCTTAATAGTCATGTCATTATGAGCTTTAGTCGAATAGACACATAGGCAGAACTCGCTGTCCTTGGAGAACGACTAGTAAAACAGTGTTTCAAGAGTGTTATTTTGATAAAGAATTTTTTTCTGTCAGAAGATGAATAGAGTTGATAAGCTCAGAGTCTCTAAAGGCTTTCTCAAACTTGCGCTTTCCAAAAATTAATAACACAAAGGAGAGCGCTTTAGGAAATGAAGAGTGCAGTAACTACATTCTGTTTTATTAGAGAAAGATAGGCTTCCTTCCCAGGGTAACAAGATTTTTCACAGCTATCTGCTTTCCAGAATGATTAGATCTGTTTAAACCCATCATGGCCGCACAGTGTCTGTTGATTCCATGAATGTCATGGGACTCTGGGGGCAAACAGCTTTGTGCGCTGGGAAGGCATTACCTTGGCAGCTGTAGGAGACCCAACTGGAGACTACTTCCGTGTCACTTTGCTTTTCTGACAGTGCCATGAGGGACGCTGAGTTTGAAGAGCCTCCAGAGAGTAATAAGGCAGGCGTTAATCGTTAGCATCTCCCAGAATTCTTGTAGTTCTCATCTCCTCCAGATTTTCAGGCTGCTATTTGTGTAATTGAAGGAAACGACATAGCCAAAGGGAGACAATTTATCTTGTGTACCTCTCCGTGGCACAGCTACCGAACTGAGCTGAATAACAAAAATCCAGGCAAAAGTAACAACTGATCATCAGGGGCCTGTGGGCGTGGTTTCTCCTATTTTCAGACCGCTAAGTTTTAGGCTGAAAACAAAATTTTAAAATGTGTTAAAAAGAAATTTAGGATTTAAAGCAGTCTCAAATATCTTTTCACTAGAAATAGCCGTCTCGGCAAGGAGATGTGGAGGAAGCAAGGCACTTATTATTCAATCTCTGTAAATACTGAGGAATGAGAGCCTGGACAGTATTGTCTGCCTGATGATGCTCACTGGATTTGCAATGCCAAGATGAAAGGATGTTTAGACATCATTAGTCTAATGCATCTGGTTATATTCATACTGTGAACTACACTGCAAGTACCTGAACCTTTCTCAGTATTTATTCTTCTCGTACTATTATATTTCAGAATAAACTTGTACTAAATTTCAGAAGAAACAAAATTTCATGCAACTGTCAAACAGTAGAGTGTCTAAAAATTATGGTTAGATATTCTCTTAGAAAACTCTGTGTGTGTGTGCGTGTGCTTATGGTCTAGTAGTATTTTCAGTTTAACTGATGATTGATAGCACTAGCAGATGCACCAAAGCAACCAAGAAAGAGGAAAAAATGATATCTATTTATCAATCCCAATAATATCAATCAAACCAAATTTTGAGTTCACCAAATCAGAATCTGAACATACAAATTATTTGGAATATAGTCCTTTGTTGGCTAGTAATTCTCAAAGGTCTTCAATCAAAGGTGCATCAATGTCCTTTAATAGCTCAGAGAAACAGATTTAAGAAAAAACAGTAAAGAAAAGCAAACAACGAAAAAGTAAAAGCAACTGAGGTCTGAAATATTGTGAATGCAATAGAAAAATCCCTTACTCATCTTAAAAGCTTGCTAAAATGTTTTTCTGTTTCTCTGTGTAGTCCTGGCTGCCCTGGAATTCTGTCTGTAGACCAGGTACACCTGGAACTCAGTCACTTTCCTCACCCTCCTAGTGCTGAGGATTAAAGGCTCATGTCACCACTGCTCACCTCCCAGATTTCTTTATATGTTTTGTCATCCTTCTCTTCTGCATCTGGACTAAGTTCCAGAATAATAATTCTGGAATATGAATAATAATTGTTCCAGTCTGGGTCTTCTTGATATGCAGTTGGACATGATGTGACTCTAGAACCAGCTACTTTGAGATTGTGGGTGGACATTGCTTCATCTCAACCATACACCACTGTCTCATCAGGAACTGCCTTGCCTGCTATTCCTTTGCACAACCTTCCTTTTTTGTTGTTGCATTAGATGTTTTGATGGAAGAAGGTAACCTCAAAATGAGACTACATTACTGTGATCCAGAAATCATGACTGAATGAACAGAAAGGAAACTAAACAAAAGTGACCTCTTAATATGCTGAACTGTTTATAACTGTTATTATAAATGAAGAAGCTAACCTGAATACTACAATACAAATGATATTCCCAAAGAACTCTGCTTCAACTCTGAATGGCCCTGGCAACTGTTAGCATCGCTACAATGGGCACCAAGTTTCTGGTTCATAAACTATGGGTGAGCACAAAAATCATATACAAACATGGCACAAAACTAATGAAGAAAACTGCTGAAAAGACACTTTTTATGGCAGGTGATTTCATTAAGTGACAAGAAAAATTATTAACAGCCTAGGAAAAGGAAGTTATAAGTCAAAATCCAAAAATCTAAGTTACAAAGGAATATTACATTAAAAGGTGGAATATTAACTTAGGGAGAAAAGGTAGAGTTGGAGGGCACTTACTATGGTTGTCAACCAAAGGAAAAGAAATAGAGAAAAGGGCTGTAGTGGTACCTTAGTGGTTAAGAGCACTTTCTGCACTGGCAAAGGACCTTGGGTTTGGGTCCTAACATCTGGGTAGCTTACGACCATTTTTAATTTTAGAATATGTGATGGCCTTTGCAGACTGTTTTGTGGTACACATATATTCTTTCAGACTTACAGACATAAACTTAAATAAAATGAAAAATAAATATTTTTAAAAAGAAAAAATTCTGAAACTATTACAAAGAATCAGAAAGTGGTGAAGATATGTCTGTGATTTCTTCTTGTCTGTGTTCCCTTTCTGAGACTTATACACAGAAGCACTCATTTTCTGAATTGTTGGGTTATGTATTCCAGAATATACACATCAAACATTTAAATGAGAAAAATACATCTTATGGGCTACCAACCATGCTGTCCATAGACTATAGAAACTGCCAATGAAAAGCTGTGTTTATCAATTAAACAGCATGCTTTATTTTAGCTGTAGACATTAAAGCCATTATGTGGAATTTAAGCATTTTTAGTGTTAAATGTATGGTTACTTCCGAACACTTTCACCTTCTTTTGCAAGATATTCTGAAGTAAAACATAGGAATGGAATGTATTCAACACATTTGACAAAAAAAGGTAAGAAGTCCAAATTTCCTTGGATACTCAAGAAGGACCACTCTCAGGCCTCAGTATCTATGTGTAAATTATTTGGTTTCTCATTTCACATTTTTTTGGCTATTTTCCTTATATCAAAAATACCTGCCATCTACTTCTTAACAGCTCCTTCAGTTTCTGTGCCCGTTCCTTCAATGCACTACACACACACACACACACACACACACACACACCATGTTCAGGACACTGCCCTTCACACTGGCAAAGCTGAAGCTGTATTCCTCTGTTCTGTACTGTTGTTAGCACACAGTTCTCAGAGACCCCTCTTCCACTCATTCTTAGACCTTTAAAAATGTCCCACTGCCTCAATCTTGGCTTTTCCTTCCCAAATACAATGGTATTACCTATCATGAAAGGATTCTAAGGGAATCTTCATTCTGGCACAAATTCACTCTCTGAATAGCAAACCCTCATTCTGTATCTGTCTCTCTCACGATAATTGCATATACATGCTCACACTTAATTGCATTTCATGGATGCTTTTTCCTCAAAAGACTATTTTGTTCATATTTTATCTCAAACACCTAGATTCCTTTAGTGCAGTTGAATTCAAGAGCAGTGAAGAAGGTGATATAATACCTACAAATTGATAATTTGATGACATAATGTAGGTTGATAGCCAAGATTAACATTTAATCCTTAGGATTCAGAAGAGAAAAGGACTAAAGGTCAAATGTACGTGCAAACGCTGGTTTCTCAATTTCTTAACATCTAATTTCTAAGTGGATTAACAAAAGATTAAAACTTTAAAACAAAACTATCAGGAATACTTATTTCATGAAACTTCCCCCCTGTACTTTTAATAAGAGGATATAAAATTAAATAGGTATGCTAATTATATTTAATATACAAAGTCATGTGAATCTTTACATTGAACTTCAATAATAAAAATGTTGAAATAGCCAACACTACATTGTCAAGCATGGTAGACATAGAAGCATTGGTTTACCACAACCTCGTTATTTTCCCATTTAAATGTTTTTATCAGAACACATTTGTTAAATTCTGAATGAAATGTATTTGAGAGTCTTGTTCCCAAAATGATATTCCTAAGCACTTAAAGACGTTTTTACAGCTTATGCTACTCATGAAAAGAAATACCAAAATATGAAAACAAAGAAATTCAAAAGTAAAGTGATAGGCAATCTTCAAAAGGATGTTTTACCTTCAGACTATTTCCACCTGATAGCATTAGAAAGCTTTCATATCCTGTGATAACAGTTTCCTCTGGCACCTTACAATCCAAGCAAATCACCCTGTTGGGCTTCAGCAACATATGAATGGGGATAAATGCCACCACTGCTGCCGTTCCTGGAAAGAGCTAGGGCACATCTTCACAGGCACATTTTTTTTTTAAAACTCATCTCATTCAGCACCATCCAACACAGCATGTCTGTCTGAGCTGTGCTCCAGGCAATGGATTGCTTTTAGCATATGCTTCACACACTTGCTCCGGCTGTTCCAAAACACAGTGATTTGGGTGTTTTTCTTTACTCTCCATTCCTGGGATCGCCACAGAATTAACACTAATCTTTCACTCAGAAAATTCTGTGAATATATGGCAGCATTACTGCTACTCACACAGTCTTTTCTAATCCATCTGTTATCCTTCAGGGAACTGCTAACGACATCGTTCCCCATTTCGTGGATGTTCTTCACAAGGTTTTAAGCTCCAGGTGATCTATTAAGGGGAATGCATAAGACTTTTATGTCTGAATATCCAAGTGTTGCTTTTAAATGAGAATGGCAGTGCAAGCTATGCTGTTGATAAATATTTCCATGTTCTAAGCGTTGGTGCTCTACATAACTCACAGTAAGTATAGACAGGCTTTGACACCGGACAGAGCATATTATTTTAGGAAAACACTTTTGAAGGTTCACTTGATCACAAACACTTCCCATGCAAGGATCAAGGATTTCGCCTTTATTTAGTGGAATTCTGTGTTCCATAGTGGACACTGGAATGCTTAAAACATGTTACATGTACATATGTGGCAATAACTGTCAGATGATGGTTGTTCAATGGCATGTAGAGGATACCTTCACAGTGTGTAGGAGTGGCGTGGGAGACAGACAAGACTGATGCAGAGATGAAAGTCCTGAGAGGAGCTGATGGTGGTGAATGTTCACAAAGATTTTAAATACACATCATTTCTCATTCCAAGAATTATATTGGAATTACTTTTATGCCAGAGTGTTGAAAGCTAATTGCCTTTAGTAGCTGCCACCATGACCGTACTTGTCCACTGATGCTTTACTAACTCACTTATTCAACTACCCATTAATTACGTAAATTCATAGTTTATAGATTTGAGAACAGGCGTGGAAGAATATGTCAAATGCCCTCTGATGTTAAATGGTAGGAAAAAGTTGAGAAAGGGTCAGTGGTTGGAAATATTTATGCTTAATTCCATTAAATGCTAAAACACCAAACAGTTTAGACATTAAACTTATTTTCACAAAGAAGCATCAATGTTTATAGATTAGTTTATACAAAGAGAAGGCAATCGAGTGAGGGTTTATTCTGACCATCTGAGAAAAAATATAGATGTAGTTCTGGCACTTTTTCTGTGATGAAGTTTTGTTTTCTAGGATTCATATCTACAGCATTCTGTCCATGACTTCACATGCTGAGAACCTGCTATGTGTTGATCAGATGGAAGGAAATGTACTGTATTCATCATTATTAATCAGAAAAATAAGGTCAAAGTGTGTGTGTGTGTGTGTGTGTATGTTCGTGTGTGTGTGTGTGTGTGTGTGTAGCACTCTGTGTATAGGTATGTGTGTGTGTGTGTGTGCATGTGGAAAGAGGTTAAGGAATTAGGTCACACTGTTGCTAAGGTTGCCATGTCCCAAATCCTCAGAACATTCTCACTGGCTGGGGAAAAAGACTGTTGAGATTTGAGTCTAAAGGTCACTTGAAAACACACAGAATTCAAACTTCCTTGGGGATTCCAGTTCATTTTTGTTTATTTGTTCCTCCTAAGATTTCTATACCTTATTGTCTGAAGAATGCTATAATGTTTCAGTGTGGCAGGCAGATTTTATTTTATTAAGATAGGTTTTTGAAGACCAGGCTGGCCTCTAACTCACTGAGATTCACTTGCCTCTGCTTCCCAAGTGCTGGGGTTAAAGGTGTTCACCACCACAGCCAAGGCTAAGAAAAAGAAAGAAAGAAAGAAGGAAAGAAAGAAAGAAAGAAAGAAAGAAAGAAAGAAAGAAAGAAAGAAAGAAAGAAAGAAAGAAAGAAAGAAAGAAGGGCTTTAATATGTAGCCTAAACTGGCTAAGCCGGTTTTGAAACTACCTACCCCAACTTCCTCTTTTATACTGGGACTACAGGTGTGTACCACCATGCTTGGTTTGTAAATCTACTCATTTTAATTTTATCCATACATGCTATTGAAAGACCATGTACAGATGACATGAAAGTGAAGGGATACTTGATTCTTGCTACTTTGGGGGAAGCACACAGTTCCAGCTTTGACAAAGAGCTACTCAGCCCCAGACCTTGGAAGAGAAGTGGTTTGTTCTGCACAATAAGACTTCTCAGCTGCTGGAGTTGCTAACTGAGTATAGTACAGTGTACTTGCCATGGAGTGCTGGGTTTGCTTAGTACAGCAATACATACACAGGAGCCTCTTTATTGGTAGTATCCAAATGTTAACAAAATGAGGATAGCACGTATGGATAAAATTCACTGTGACAGTGGTGCTGAATTAGAGTAACACATTCACTGGGGTCACAAACTCTGTAGTAACTTGTGGTCAACTCTGAAGCTCCAATTCCAGCACCACGTGCACCATCCTGGCAAATCCTTGCTATATGATGTCTTCCACGTAACTCATTACTTGGTCTATTAATTTTAAGAATGGAAATTTACCATTACAGTAAAATATTTCACCATTTAAAACCAATTTGTGGTAACATAAGAAACTTATATTACATATCTTTTTCCTACAAATCATTTTATGAAATGCGATCACATTCACACACTAAAAATTGTAAAGCAAATAGTATGTTTCCACTTGGCATATAGATAAACTGAAATATATATAACTTAATTAAGTTGCATTTAGTTTTATAAACCAGTAAAATCTCAAAGTGGATTCAAAATTTTATTTATATTATTGGTTTATTCAATGAAAAAATGCATCATTTGTATTTCAGAAAGAATAATAAATTTCCTTCACCGACTCTAGGTAATATAACTCAAGTATTTGAAAATAGAAAAGCAACTTAAATTAAAGTATCAATAAAAGTGTCTTCAGAGGAATCAAATGAAATATTAAATCCAAGAGTAGTTTATTTATTCTGACAGGCTCAGAGAAAAATAGCAATGTCTGTTGTCTAAGCAATAACCTGTAAAACTTAAGATGTCAGATACGAATTCTTATAGATGACTTTGTCTATTATGGTGTGCCTTCAAAATTCTGATGGCAACTAGACATTACATTTTCGGCATATGATGTAATAATTCAACATGCTAATTTTTCTTCTATTTCTTATAAAGTTAATTTTTGTGTCTCTGTATATGGCTTTAATTATTGAACCTAGGGTCCCGTGATTCTAGAAAATTACTCTATCACCAGTTCATACCTTTATAATCCCCCCTAATGAAGACCAATTCCTAATTGTGTGTATGAGCATTAGGATACTACTAATAGAATTCAGGGACTTGAATTTTTAAAGTATTAATCTTTTAAGTGTCTTAAATAAACTCAAGGTGTTTCTTTTGTCATGGATTTTCTAATGTCATGGATTAAGGGTATTCCTTCCTAAACAAGACTAGGATAGGGTAAAGACTTGTGCACTGATATGCAAATTCTCCCTCTGTTGTGAAGAATTTCAACTTATAAAATAAATTTAGTCTGACGTACAACCAAGTACTTCCCAAAGGGTATGCAATTATTCAGATTGCAAATAGCTCTCTAAATGGGGAAAGATCCATGTGTTGTTACAAAAGGCTTGAAGCCGGTCATAGAAAGTATAATGTATTATGCCTTTAGCCACTCACAAGAACAAGGACCACAGAGCAAACACATGTTAGAGTAGTTAATGAAACTTCTCAAGATAGTTTTCTAGTTTGCCATGAGCCGGAGACACATGTAATAAAAATGAGTATGTATTTTGATTTCATAAAATTGAATCAGAGTGGAATTTATTCAAATATCATCATTAGGAAAGCAATTTACTATGAACTCAATACTAGAAAAATTGCATACCATGCTTATAAAATGAGCTTGCCCTTACAGGGGTTCACACATGTGCACAAATACCTGTCATCAATGATTCATGTGTGCTGAAGGGGTTCTTAAAGCCTGCCACTCCCTACCAATCTGAACTTTTTCCCATGGATGAATTCTAGTGGTGAACCCATAGGTGAGTCCACACAGCTAAATGATAGTTTAAATTTATACCCATACCCTGATTTAAAAAAATCATTAACTCAAAAACAAAACATAAGTTTTTAATGTGATAAAGGTACTTGTATGGAGGCAGGAATGTTTGACAGGAGTAGAAGAAGGGGAGGAAAGAGTAACTATAATGTACCAAATACATGGGCCAATTTAGCAAAGGACAAATTGAATAAAAGTTATAAGCAGTAACAAACCACTAAAACGATTAGGAAATTGTGTGTGTGTGTGTGTGTGTGTGTGTGTGTATATATATATATATATATATATATATATATATATATATATATCTTTAAACTACAGGTTTAGTCAATAAGTACTAGAACTAGGAATGCCTCATTTTGAGTAATGGCATTTAAGAAAATATGAATTGATCTAAACCTGGTTAACTTTCATGTAATGAAATGCCCTCCTCTGAAAACAGTGTCTTTAGTACTCAACTCTTTCAAAAGTCAGGATTGATGGATGCATCTTGAAAAGCTGCTAGAACTCACACTGTGAAAGAAAGAGAAAGATGTCAATGGATATCAAAACACATATAAGTTTTTATCATGTCTATAATAAAAAGACAGAATAAATTAGAAAATTAAAGCCACAATGCCGTTAATCTTGGAAGCAATTCAGGGGTACATTATCCTACATTGACTTAAAATTTAGTGTTCAAGCTCAAGAATCCAGTCCCAAAGGCACTGGTGAAGTATTATATTTTTAAAACACACAACTTCCCTTTTAAACAATTTTTCTGATATATGTGGAAGATATTAGAAATCTTATTATGGTACAGATGTTTCAGAGCATACAGACACTAAATGTAACAAATAATCGGGTTTTACCCAATAGAAATATACTTTTCCTTAATTTTTTGCTTTTCCTTGCTGAATTCAATTCATATCTACCACCTACACATTAGACATTATTAACTGAAGAACATCGATGAGATGTATAATTCGTTGTTTATACTGAATTTACAAAGATTAAATCTATTAAGTTTTGCTTTACATTCTGTTTGTACAGAGTTGAAGTGAAGATATTAGAATGCTCTTCTTCAATTGGGTATACCACACATTAGGCTCAACCTACTAAATAAAGGGGCATTTCAAAAATGTTAAGAAATCAATTAGAATTTGTACATAAAACAATATAGTGTAAAATATGGATAGATAGTCTCATTAAAATAAAGATATCACAGATGTGTCATTAGACTACTAGTCTGCTTTCAATACCTTCATCTTTACAAACACTGAATTGAAGAATGAAGGATTGACAAGCTTATGAAAGTTATATTTTCCTTTTTGTTGAATGGGAAACACTAAGATTCTTTTTTGACCCAAATGATGTTTTTTCTTTTTGTATGCACATAGTAAGAGTAGCTTCCTTATAGACATTCAGACTGCCACCTAATGATCAAAAGAAACCCTGTTTCATGACATCAGTCCACTACTCTCCTGTTTTATGTCATCTCTTCTTTTTTTTATAATATATATACGGGATAGATCTTCCCATTGTAAGTAATAACGAATGGAAACCCTACTAACAAACTAACACTGAGTGATGAGGAATGACATATGCTGCTATAATCCTTTCAAACCTCACCTAATGTTTTATAACACCTGAATACAATGAGATTTCTTGGGCAAGAAGATGTTATAAAGAAATAAATGATGATCAGTAATATTTCTAAGAGAATTACATAAAAATGGTTACTAGGAGAATATCTCTTTTTATAAAATACTAACAGCTCACTGAATCTAACTCTACAGGATAGTTGTTTTCCTCGTTTCTGCCAATTATTTTATTTTATTTAGGTACAAGGAACTTAACCAGGCCCTCACACATTCTGAGCGCAGGCACACCGTTCAGCCATGCCACTTACTCTCACTTATCTCTTAAAATTCATGAGTCATCAAATTATCTCCCTGTTACTTGGTGGTAACAATTAGATTACTTTCATTTATATATCTCTTTTAAGAAGCCCCTACAGGCTGTTCATATATGAACCTTAGTCCCCTCAAATGGACCTTAGTGTCAGTTGTTCCTCCCGGTATCACCTTCCTTATCCCTTTCTTCCTTCCTCCTCCCAATTCAAACCACCAGCTCCAGTCTCTCCCCTGTCCCTCTATAAATATTTGTTCTATTTCCACTTTTGGGAGGAGACTCTCCCTTTACTACTAGTCTGTTTCTCAACCAACCACTCTGACTACAAAGACTATTTCATAACTGTATGATTTCTAAAAAGTGAGAGAAAAACTTGAACCACTTGGTTGGAGTTAGGCGAGTGAGGAGACAGGGAGTATAGGGGTGAACTTGAGGTAGAGAAAATGGTGAACAAAATATATTGTATATTTTTTTTCAATAAAAAGTATATATTTAAAAACATGAATCCTTTTGCAGTAGCACCCAAAATTTGCCCTTCCATCTATGATGTGGAAGAGTCTTCTGTTTTGTGTTAATTTCACTGGTTAAATAAAGAGACTGCCTTGACCCTTTAATAGGACAGAAAATTAGGTACGCAAAGTAGACAGAACAGAATGCTGGGAGAAAGAAGCCGAGTCAGGCAGTCGCCATGATTCTCCCACTCCAAACAGATGCAGGTTAAGATCTTTCCTGGTAAGCCAGCTCGTGGTGCTACACAGAATATTAGAAATGGGTTAGATCAATATGTAAGAGCTAGCCAATAAGAGGCTAAAACTAATGGGCCAGGCAGTGTTCAAAAGAATACAGTTTCCGTGTAATTATTTGGGGGCACAAGCTAGCCATGCGGGCGGCCGGGTGCTGGGGATGCAGCCCCGCCACTCTTATTACTACACATCTATACTACTATCTGCATAAAATGTGTATCAGAAAAAGGTAAAGAGATTTTAAAATGTGGGGGAAAATGTAAGCAATAGTTACTTTATTTATAATTACCCCAATTTTGTTAAACGGGCAATTATGTAAAATAAGACAAAATTATTTTGAAATAAACTCACTCTACCTGATTTTATATAAAGCTCTAAATTTCACATAATCTCAAATCCATATATTCCTTAAAATTAATAGTATTTCTATTTCACAGTAAATAATCTTTGTAAGGGAGAAAAAAAGACAACAAAAAAGAAAAAATACTAGCAGGCAGTGAGTTTGAGTAATGAAGTTGTAGGAAAGCAAAAATCAAATAGCAATTATCACCATGAATTGAAAAGCTGTATTATTCACTCTATGCAATCACACATAAATTTTAACTATTCCTTATACGTGGGTGGCTCCATAGTGAGATCATATAAATGCAGCTATTTGAGCAATGTATCAGCAATATTAAGAAGTGTTATTTAACACACAGCAGAATACTATCAATTGCACATGGTAACACTCTCATGAATTGGACTTAGAATATTAATCTGTGGACTAATGGGGTAATGATTTTATAAGAAAAGGAACGCATTGTGATAAACTCCACTGGGTCTAAGCCCATGCTTAATTTGAACTTCCACAGAGAACATAATAAGCACTGCCTTCGAAATTGTGTGCATAATCTTGACACAGTAATATACAAACCCAAAGAATGAACAGAAAATGCAAAATGGTATTTGAAATGTGTACACTAAAAAAAAAAAAAAACAGAAAAAGAAATGTCTCATTTCTTCAAAATGGACCTGGGGTCTGTCTGTGTATTTGATAACAATGAGCCCAGTGGGCATAGCAGTCAATCATATTATTTCACTTGCCTGAAAAGAAACGGTACAGATTTATCTTCCATATTTCTATGACTTTTTTTCCATTCTGTGATGTTTGTTAAGGATTTTATGCTGTGTTTGATGATCATTTGCATAGTATAATCTTCTCCACTCTCAGTTAATTTATGAACACATACATATAGGGATAGAAACATACTTAGAAGGAAAGAAAAAGCAACCCAGAAATACTTTCAAACAATCCAGAAAGATATTATGCAGAAAATATACCCAGTTCACAATTTTGCTCCTACTTTGTTGGGAGCAGTGAGACCCCAGATCCTGAATTTCTTGTAATTCCCTGATCTGAGTACCTACAGCTGCTCTGAGCACGAGACCTTCAGGAGTTCCTGATGGCAGGAGAGTGGTTTCTGGTGGGTTTGGCTGGAGCGTGGCTATTTCTATATAATCTGCCCCTGAACACAATAAAGGGGGCATTCTTGGAGAATTCAAGGATGACCCCTTGTCACTGTCTCTCTGTGTGTGTCTGTGTATTTTAACCTCCAGCCCCCTTGCCTGAAGCTCGCGAACTGGGTGCCAGCGCACAGAGCGCAGACACAGGGGCGCGGTGCGCGGCACTACTTAACCAACATTTATTTGAAATACAATAAAAAGGAGTATTACACACACACACACACACACAGATACACACACATATCTACAAATGTGGGGAAGGAAGGAAGGGAGCAAGTGATAAAGGGAGAAAGAAAACTCTAAATAAAGAGAAAGCATCCATATATCTCACGTTGATGCATCATTAAAGGGCATAAATCTTCCACTATTAGATAGAAATGGTAAACATGACCAAATGTTGACTAATAAAGGAAAATTCTAGATGAAATTGATAGAAGTGTCCACTATTAAAAAAAAAAAAAAGTTAAGTCTGCTGTTTGTGATCCTGAGTTTGCCCAGGTTCTGAATGCAGAAACTAGAAGCCAAAACTCCTCAGAATAACTTGAACAACCAGTTTTGGACCATCTGGGACTGAGTGAATTTTACACACGTTGTAAAGTGAACAGGCTGAACCCTGTTAGAGTGGTCATGGCTGCCTTTTGTTTTGTGTATGGGCTTAGAGGAACACACAGTAGCAAAGCTCCCACATCACTTCTTAATTCACCCTCTTTGCTATATCTGGAAACATACTGAGCATGCTCCTCAGCCTGTTCTTTTTTTTTATCTCTTGACATGTACCTGCTCATGCTCCATCTAAATCAGTGGGGTGGAAAACATGTTGCTTTTGCCTGGAAAAGCCTGTGAATTATGCAAGGCTGTCTTAAATATATAAATACAGTTCAGTATTGAAAGCACATTTCAGTCACTTATAAATTTCAGGAAAGTAAAATAAAAAAAATTAAACTATCTCCTCTACCTACCAGTTTCCTTGCCTCTTTGTTTATGTATGAGTTTTCTAAGAACATATGTAAGAAATAAAGAGATATTTTCAACTAAATTTCTCAAACTTCAATATTTTTAGTACCATAAGATTAATTCAAATGTGTACAGATATAACCTCATAAAGAAGAAAATGAGCTCTTAGAAGCCTAATTTAGGTTATATATAAGTGTTCATTTTTCAGAATAAATAAAGGTACACTTAAAATTGACTTTTACACAGAATAGGAAAGAATTCAAAGCAGAATTTTTGCTGAATTACAATGCCTATAGAACTATTAGCATGCTTCTCATGAAAAATTTAAGAGCCCAAGGCAATTGATGACACAAAGGAACAACAGGGCTAGTGCATGTATAAACTCATATAGACTGGCAATAAGTTCAGAGCCCACCTGGGTATGCCCCAGGTAGGGTACTAGAGCAGAAAGAAGTGGACACAATTTCCCATCCATAACCCAGAAGCTATCCCCAGTTTATAGCCGCTTGCAAATGAAACTTCAGTTTTCTTTTAGGGAGTCTCACTGGAGAAAGAAAGTGCTTTTGAGGGTAGGACAAATATCCAGCAATAACTGATCATGAGAAAACAAAGTCAGTATCTTTGGAGAGTCGCTGTATCATAATTTTGCCAGAGCATTTTTGTTAATATTGAAGGTCCTTTGATTTTATAATATGGCTTCTGGTTTTATGTTTTATGAGATCCCATTGCATGCTAACATATGTCTCTGAGTCTATATGTTTTTCTTATTTTTTATTTGACTTTTTTTTTTTTTTTTTTTGGTTTTTCGAGACAAGGTTTCTCTGTGGTTTTTGGAGCCTGTCCTGGAACTAGCTCTTGTAGACCAAGCTGGTCTCGAACTCACAGAGATCCTCCTGCCTCTGCCTCCCGAGTGCTGGGATTAAAGGCGTGTGCCACCACGGCCCGGCTATTTGACTCTTTATCTTGCTTATTTGTTCTGTCTTTTATTTTTCATTTTTGTTTATCTTATTGTGCTTTCTTTTATTATTTTTCTTTAGATGCCTGTTTATTTTCTAGCAAGAGACATAAAAGGTATGGATGCAGATGAGAGGGGAGGTTGTAGAGTAGAGAAAGTTGAAATCACATTAAGAATTTATTGAGTGAAAAAAGTCTATTTTCAATAAAAGGGTGGGAAGGCATATAAGAAGAAACATGGAGTCCATTTTGTGTTGTGCAACTATTCCTGGGCATGAGGCCTGCCTTGGTTTGTGGTTGGTATACCAATATGATCCTTCAAAGAAAATGACTTTTCCCTCTCCCAGAAACTATCAGTGGAGAAGAGTTTCTTTCTAAGAAGTGGAACCATGTTCCTGATACTTCCCCTGTTCCACTCTCGGGATTTCTAGGATTTGAACCTGTGCAGGTCCTGTGCATGATGCCATAGTTGCTCTGAGTTCTGATGTGCATCAGCCCTATCATGTCTGGAAAACATTGGTTCCTGGCATTGTCCACCACTTCTGCTTCTACAGTTCTCCACTTCTTCTTCTGAATAGCGGTCTGAGCCTTGGAGAGAAGGGTGTAATAAAGACATTTTTAACTTGCGTGTTTCAGACTCCCTCAAGCTCTGCACATTGTCCAGCTGTGTGTGCCTGTATTAATTACCATCTACCACTAGAAGCTTCTCTACTGAGGGTCGAGAAGTACACTCATTAAAAGGTATATCAATATGTCAACATAAGTCATTTCATTACTATTTTTCTTTTAGCAGAATAATAAAAAATATCTTTTCCCATAGAGCCTATAACCTATCTAATAAGGTACCACAGACCCAGAAAGACAAACATTGCATGTTTTCCCTTATTGCAGGTATTAGCATTTTAGTTTCAAATATGTGTTTACGTTTCATTTAGAATATCCACAGACATTAGGGCTTATCTTATTCTCTATTAAAAGAAGTGTTTCTTCTCAAATTTCATGTTTATTTTTGTAGAAAAGATGTGAAAGAAATTAAAGGTGAATACATGTGTTACAAGAGAGAAAATTTTCCTTTAGCTACTGATTAAAAAAATAGATGCATAAAATAAGAGGTCCTCAATTGAAAATTTCCAGAAACTTGCTCAAAACAAAACAAAACAACAGCAGCCAAAACACTTTTCTTTAACTTGCTAGTAATTTTGTCATCTCTGTGACTCAGAAAGTATAATACATTTGAAATGGGTTCTTTTAATGATAATAAGTTCCTAATTTTTTTATTAATGAACATTTTAGAACATATAATGAACAACAAAAACTGAATACAATGACATTGTCAATAAAAACAATTTCAACTGCCTGAGCAATGCAAGCAATTATTGAGAATTTTATCTTGCTGATTCTGGAGTGTCTGTGAAAGTAAATAGAAAAATGAAGTTAAATTTGAGAGAAATGATAACTATAATGAAACCTTTTTTTAAAGTGTATTTCCAGAAATAATGGGTGATACCAAGATGACACATAAACATACATACTGTAATCAGAAAAATCTCAATTGAGTGCTACACTTTTACCAATACATTCTTTGAAGAAAGGCTAAAGTTATCCCCAGACATGCTGATACTATCTTCTTATCCAAAAGGTAAAGTGGATCTACTCCATGAGTGATTATCTTTCTATTTTTTATATTGATTTGTTTTTTTTTTTCTCTCCAGAACATGACCAACAACAAAATAGTTTGGAAGCAGGGATATAGGCCCACCTGATAACATAGTAGCAAAGAACTGATCTTCTATACATGAAAAATCATTTGTTTCTTTTTTATTTATAGTAAATTAAAACTCAAATACATGCATACAAAACATACCATGTGTACTATATCATCATGTATAAAATGATTTATATCTTAGGTTTCATGATATTATTTCAATAAGACTTCTAAAAATTAAAACATATTTTCAATGTGTAACAAGTAGCTTTGTTATTCCAAAAGTATATCTATTGATTTATCCCAGTGATGATTTAAATGTGTCTGTTTGAAGTTTGTTGTCACCTAGTTTATGTCTTCAATCTATAGAATGATTTATTTTTCTGATATCATCAGCAACTAATATATCCTGCCCTTTTTCTATCACTCTGTGAAGAAAAAGACATTTGTCACCAGTGCCTTAGAATGCAGGTATTGTCAGTTCATCCTATGCCTGTGGTGCCCATAACAGTGTGAGCTAGCAAGCAGTTAAACTGAGATTTCAAATTAAATTAGAGACTTTATCTGACACAATTCTAAATGGGGAATTTGTATAACTTTGGAAAGTTACATGAATAGAATGTAAGAATAGCAAAGATATTTTAAGTTATAGTCAAAAGGATGCTTCCTTCCATGTTAAAAAAATTAAATACTATCAGAATTATATATAAGATTAATACCAACAAATGTATATTAAGAATGTAATACATAAAAGCCAGCATAACTAATAACCGTTAAGAATGACAAATATTAAATTCCTTTGCAAACCTTGTCTTTAAACAACATTCAAGCAAACTAAACAACAAACAAATATCAACATCGAAACCTTTATGTATTTTGTTAAACACCCAGAATATGCAATGAATATAATAATAATTTAATGTATAGAGGGTAAAATAGTAAACATGTAATGGGAGCTCAAAGATTCTTGTGTTCACAGATAAGAACTAGGGAAACCAGAAATATTAAACACACATGATTGTCTCTTCAACAGGAGAGATGTAAAACCTGTATTTTCACCCAGAAGGCTAGGAATGGAGGTGGTTAATAGTTTTGATGACTTTTACACTATAGCCAGGAGCTTTCCGAAGCTTCTACACCATGGATCAGAGATGACCAATAGTTAATTGAACAATTGAGGCCACACCATATCCTCCCCAAGGACCTTAAGATAATACATGTAGCCTATCTCTAGAACTCATCTTCATGGAAGAAATTATATGTACTTTGAAATGAGTATCAATGTAATTATGTCTCCTTATGCACATAGGAAAGCATATCATCAAAATCTTTTCAAAATTGTATGTACTTAAAGATGCTTACAGTAAACTGCCCACAGTCAGACTCTAGAACTATGAACCACCAGCAACTAAGTCATACTGCACTGTGTTCCATTCTTGAATCAAGTAGATTATTAACCTGCTGACCCTGGTGGTCACAGAAACCTTCACTAACATTCAAACATTATAGTCAATTATCTTGGTTACTTCAGAACTTGACATTAAAAACCTATAGCTGAAAACACCTCTTCAGAGATGTTTCTTCTTGAAGTATATAGAATCAGCAGAACAACTCTCAACTGCTAACTGTGCAGAGAATAATAAAGAATGGAGTATTCAATCCTAAGTAGGACATACATAATACAGCCTCTACCCAAAGTTTCAGGAATCTTCTCAGATGGGGTGGTTAAAGAGATTGTAATAGCTGATAGGGGAAGATTACTTCAAGGACACAGTATTTTGTAAACACAACAGATGTACAGATGGACTCATACTCATTGCGATAGCATTTACAAGACCTGTGCAAACACAAGCCAGACAAAATCCAAGCACAGAAGCATAGAGGTGATCAAGAATCTCGACCACCAGCTGAGGAGCTAATGGCATCTGATAACACTTGGGAGAGAGAAAGCAAATATTATTTAATTGTGTGACACTGTTAGATGGACCATTCTCCATGGCAGGCTCCATTCCTGAGAGTAGTCAGGCAACAGACATTGGCCTCAATGGTTTTGAAATAAAAATTGAAACTCCAGGTCGGATGGGTAGGAAGCAATGGTGAAGAGGATGGTTCTGGGAAACCTTTGGAGAAGAGGTAAATAGAATCAAAACAGGTTGCATGAAACTCCCAAAGACTAAAAATAAAAACTATTTTGGGCTTTAGCCTATGTCTTTGGCCTCTCTGGTCTCTGGTTCTTGCTTACCCAAGCAGTGTCAGAAACGGGTTCTATCATGTGGAGTGGGCTTTAATCAAATCAGACATTAGTTGATTACTCCTACAAATTTTGTATGCACCCGGTTTCTAAATATATATTGTTTGTGAAGGCTACTCGTTTGTTTCCTGGCTTCCCAGACTCCTGAAATAAACACACGGAAGTCTGTATTAATTGCAATACCTCTTGGAAAATAGCTTAAGTGTATTTCTAGCTAGCCCTTACATCTTAAATCAACCAATCTAACCCATCTATAGTAATCTGTGCATCATCACTAGGTCATGGCCTACAGCAATGTTTCTAGGTCTATCTCTTCCAGCAGAGGCTACAGGGTGTCTCACTGACTCTGTCTACTCTGTGTATCTTTTCCAGCCTGGCTATATTATGTTAAGCCATTGGACAAAAGTAGCTTCTATTAACTAGTGATATACAGAGGGGAATCCATCAACATATATAGCTTTCAGTTTAATTTTTTTTTTTTTTTTGGACTCCCAAGGGTGTGAATAAGTATGTCTCTGTTGCTTGTGACTTCTCTTGGCTCTTTTTCTTCTCTTGATTTTCCTTGTCCAACTTTGATGTGGTAGGTTTAAATGTATCCCATTATGTTTTGTTTTATTTGGTTTGGTTGTTATCTCTTAGGAGAATACGTTTTCTAATGAGAGACAGAAAGGGAGTGAATCTGGAGGAGTAGTGAGAATGGGAACTATAATCAGGATATATTGCATGAGAAAAGAATCTATTTTCAATAAAAGGGGGAAATTTCAAAAATTATTTTTCAAAAGAAAGAGAAAGATCAACTGGGTTAAATCATGAAAATTAAAAACATCTGTGGCAGCTAATCTCCACTTTTATTTGCTTAGCCTGATTGAGAACTACTTAGATTAGGCTAATAGAAACATACCCTTGGGTTATTTTTTTCCTGGTCTCTTCTTGACTCCATCCACGCCCCTGGCTTCCCAGTTGGGTATGAAGTGAATAATTGGCTTCCCACGTGTTCCCATTACCTTATGTTCTACTAGTATATGGGGCTATACCAGAGGCCCAGTCCTATGAAACCTGGACTTAAAATAAATCTTTCTTTCCTGTAGTCGTCTGTTCAGATATTTTAGTTGGCATGATTAAAAAACAACTACTTATAACATCTGTATTTCAAACTTGTTCATACAACTAAAAGCATATAAAATAGTTTCCATTCAAAGGAATTTTATTTGAAGAATTCCAAAGAATTCCCCAATTTATATATGTTTAAGCTTCTTTAAAAATGGCATCATATTTGCATAGAACCTACACACATCCTCTCAGATATTTGAAATTATCTGAAGGTTATTTATCAGAGCTAATGTAATATAAATATTATAGAAATAAATATCATACTCTATTTTTCAAGTGTTATGAAAATTTAAAAAATGAATACATATGTTAGCACATATAGCTACAATTCTTTCAGGACATTTTCAGTCCACATTGGTCTGATTCCACAAATGCAGAACTATGGATATAGAACATTGTTTGTATATATTCAATAAATTCTGAGACATACAATTAAATAAGAAACTGATATTCATGAGGCACTATTCTTACTTTGTCATTGAAATAAAGAATCACAGAAAACACCCAACTTCACTAATTAATAAACAAAATAAAATTTTATAACCAACAAATTTAAAAAATGATTTTACAAATTAATAACAATCCATTTGTCTTAGTCACTGATGCAGAGATTCCTCCATCAAGAAGTTTAAACATATGTTGCTTTTTATCCCTAAAAAAATATTCTCATAATAGAGATAGATTTTTTCTACTGTCCCATTTTATACTTAGGCTCTTTTGATGCCATGGATTATTCTTCAAATACATGATGTTAAATTGTTATATTAGAGTCTCTAAACGAATGATTTATAATTTACTTAATTGATGACTTAATCATAAGCATAACAATTGAATTAGTGTTGTTGGACATCTTATTGATTGTTTTCTTTGACTGGCAAAGAAAATAAGATCTTGGGAAAATTGTGATATTTCTAAGTCTTCCATCTGCTCTTCTCCCTCAGTTTATTATTTTTCTTGACTTATTTCCTTCTTTCTATGGTCCTAATTCACTACAATATAATCTGTCTTATTCTCCTAGTGGAGAATTGGGAGTCCATGGAGAAAGTGTAAAGGAAGATGAATGTTCTTGATGAGGATGGAGAGAAGAGGTGTTTTACAGCATTGTGAAAGGGCAAGTTCTTTATCAGAGTAAGAGAGTGCGAGGAGAAAAGTGTGGATTTTAAGAATCACTGTCTAAAATAGTATAACTCCCCGAGACTGATATAAAATTAAAGGAAGTCTTTTTTGAAATTAATTTTTGGTTGTATCTTTGATGCTGTTTGGGTTGGGCCACTACTTTAAAAGTAGAAAATATGTAGTGCACAGGGCATCAGAAGAAAACACCTTAAATACCAATAGTTATGGGGTTTTTTCCTGGATGCTTTCTAATCTATGTATTTCTTGCAATTTTGAAAGCAAACACATTTTATTTCAATAATCTTTTACAAAAATGAAGTGAAAAGGTGGCGAAGTGATAGTTTAAAATGCTGTTTTGTTGTCTCCAGAATTATCTCCAGAATTTTGTTGAAATAAAGAAGGTGACCAGTTGACCATCTTTCCGAGTTACTAAGACGTTAAAGCAATATTTTTTCTTCCATTAGTTTGGTCCAAGCATTCACATTCCTATCATCCTATTTTCTAATGTTACAGAGACAGTGTTGGATACAGCATAATCATGAATCCCATCTTGAGATAAAAACTGACAATCAGTTGGTAAAGGAAGGCATCGTACCTAGATGAGGCCACAGAACCAATTTATCTTCTCATGGAGTCCCAGCTCTAATGAGAGAAGAGACAGGGTGTATTAGTCCATGTCTCTCACATCACAGCCCCAATTGAACACATTACTGAGAAGATAAATCTCTGCATATTCCCTGCACGAGTGGCATACTGTTATGGCTGTTAATAAGGCGTGAACACCTACCTGGGAATTGCTAATATCCTTTCTTAAAACATTATCCTTCATATATAGTAAGCTGGTGCAAATACTTAGAGACAATATTGATGTGGGAGGAAAAAAATCTGGTCCAGGGGGACCAGCGGGATGGAGAATACTTCTAGTCACACAATATTTAATGTAAAAGGAAGTGATTCACGAATATTAGCAGGGTGCTCTCAATTCTCTGAAATTATCTGGGATTGCTATGACAACTTTTTAAATTTCTTTTACATATGAAAACAGATTTGTTAAAAAGAAGTACAAAATGCAATCAGATCCATTTGGGAAAGGAGAATTATATAGAGATAATTGTTAGCTATAATACCTTTTAGGAAGAGGAGGATACCATGTACACCCAAAGTATGTAAAAGAACAATTGCTATGTAGTGATAACAGCAGGTGATCTCTTTTCTAGAATTGGCTAAACAAACACAGCCTTAGGGAAGCATTGCTGTGCAACTCTTCACTTTAAACACAAGGAACAAAGTGAGGGAAATCCATGACCTGGCCCTCTTCTAAACTGCTTAAAACAAATGTTGAGATTTCCACAGCCCTCTCATTTTAGGTAATTCACTAGAACATGCAAACAGTTCATACAATGACTGCCATGGGACTGTGATCTTACACTGAACAGAATCAAATGAGAACTAGCCAAAGAGACACAGAGAAGGAAGCTGTTGTTATGAATGCACACATGACAGCCTCTGCAGACAGTGAAGTATCGCACCACATGAGGAGTGGAGTGAGGAGAGAGAAGGCAGCTTCTCTGAAGCCATATCTATACTGGAGGATCTGCAGAATGATCTCAGTGAGAGGAACGAGACATACCCAGAGTCACAATTATGTTGGAGTGCCTCTGTACCTTTTAATAGTTATTTGCTAACAACCTCTATGTCAATTTTTCTCATTACTTGGGTAAAACTCTTGAGATGTAATACAAATGAGAACACCTGTAGCCTCTAAGACTCCCAATTCTAAGAATGCAGAAACCTCACATCACAATAATCCACCAGAAGAGATTTTCTTCTGTTAGAGTCATCTGTTTTATGCCTTTTCTTTTATTCTGTGTTTATAGAAGTTGATGCCATGTCTTTTCTGTCAGGACTTGCCTTTCAAAATAATGAATTTTTGTTATTAAACAGAGTCATTCATGTTTTCCTCAGAATGAATTATTTTTAATTACTGTACACTATAGTTACTTAATATCAATATTAACAACTAAGAAAGCATACCAGATGTCACAACTTTCATTGGAATATGAATGACACAACTTTTGTTACTTACAGACAATGTAAGTAAGTATCCATGTAAGAACTCTAAAGGAATGTGCTAATAGTTTGTTGTTGTTATTGTTGTTTTGAGACAGGGTTTCTCTGTGCAGCTTTGGTGCCTGTCCTGAAACTAGCTCTTGTAGACCGCCTGTCTCTTAGAGATCTGTCTGTCTCTGCCTCCAGTGTGCCACCACTGCCCAGCTTTACTATTCATTTTTTAGAATAAAACATGACTATTATATGCCAAACTAATATCCAAACCTATATAAATATGCAATTTAAACTGAGAACTGAATTAAAACCTTTTTCAATCTGTATTTAGCCAGGTCTTTAGCAAGATGATAGAATCAGAATTCTCTGTTTTTATTCCTCCAACAGAAAACCTAACAACATTTCAGAAACAATAAATCCATGTTGTACCAGGGAGGGAGGCTCAGACACTCCCGAACAAGTGAGAAAAGCCACTATGACCACAGAGAAATGGTTTTCTTTGACCATGTTGCCTCCTCTTTAAGCCGGAAGTCATTCCACAGAATTTCTGGATCCACAGTTTCCACAACAGGAAGCATGTGTAGGTATCCAGCTCCAGCAGCCTTTCCCGTACCTTTTCAGCAGTTACCTGGAAACTGCAGGAAGTGATGCAATGGTTGTTGGTCTAGACCACTGGGGTTCATTTAAAATCAGAGAATTGGGTTGGGGCTCACTATGACCTCACAAACCTCATATCCTTGAATTAAGCCTACACTTTTCTTAGCGTGTCACAAGAGAGAAATCAGTCCACAGAATTATGCCTCAAAAAGTCTTTCTGACCCTAGTCTTTTTTTTTCCCATTCAAAAATTTACACTTTGTCCCCTCCTCCCATTGCCCTCTTGCTCCCCCACTCACCCTCCTCCCTCCCCCTCCCTCCTTAAGAGAGGGCAGGGAACCTTGCCTTGTGGGAAGTCCAAGGCCCTCCCTCCTACCTGCAGGACTAGGAAGCTTTGCATCCAAATAGACTAGGGTCCTAAAATGTCAGTACAGGCAGTAGAAACAAGTAAGTCTCAGTGCCTTTATCAATGGCTTCTCAGTCAGCCCCCATTGTCAGCCACATTCAGAGAGTAGAGGAAATAAACTCATTGATAAAAGAAAACAGCAAATCTGACTCTAGTCTTTTTCCAGTTCCTCCACATAGCTGGGGCAAGCTCGATAAAGACCTTAGTTCCACAGGCTGATGGAACTAGGGAAAACTTGAAACATGTTAATGCCTGGACTCAAACAGTAAAGCCTGGGATAGGAAAGATGGCTTAGCAGTTAACGAGTGTGCTGCTCTTTCAGAGAACCCAGGTTCAATCCTCGGGTTGGTAGGCTGACAGTAGTCTTACCCCAGTTCCGGGAGGTTTGCCACTCTCTTGTGGGTTTCACAGACAACTGCACTCAGATCCACATACCCACACATAAGTACACACAAATAAATATAATAAAGATAAATCTTTAAAAAATAAATAAACCCAATGAAAAGACCCAAAGTATCAGTAGCAGTTGTGGTAGGGGCAGAGAATCTCTAAAATATTAATCTATCCTCATTTCAGAACACAAAATAGGTCCATCAGGTTTGAGAGGGTAAAATCTTTCTAAATAGTTTTGTAGGTGTATTTGAAATTTGCTTTCAAATATACCACGTTTAGCATTATTTATATATGAAACGTAGCCAACATGTGGTCATTTTTTGTGAAAATTATAAGTAGGTTTACTTTTCAAATCCTATTTAAGAATAGTAGTAGGAAGCTAGAAATAGAAAAATATGTCTATACATACACATTTCCACACCTTTATGAAATAAAGATAATAATCAGCCTATTTCTTTTGAAAATCTCGATAAATGATATGTGGTAGATAATTCAACAGGCTTAAAACATTTTTCCCAGTTTTAATAACATTAGGAACAGATCTATATTTCACGTACTGAAATAAACTATCATTGTAAGAAGCCGGTGCTTGCACTTAATGTGCTTCTAAGTACTTGGCAATTATTTTTATTCCAGTAATTTATATAAATAATGAGAAAACTTAATAAGGATTATCAAACACTATATTATAAATTAATGAGAGGGCAAAGAAGTAACTAAAATTCTGAGATGTTAAGGGTGCTTTGTATATTATTTTGAATACTAAACATAAAGAATGTCTTTTTAAAATTGTAATTAAGAAAAGAGCAGAAATGTGTCCATGGAGCGTGGATGATAGAATCAAATATTACTCAGGCTTGATAAAACAATTGTGAACTTTTATTAAGAAAAGCAAAGTAGAATTGGACCAACTGAAAGTATATATGCATGAAAATTTTCATTTTGTAGTGCTGATAATTTAAATGATTCAAATTTACATATATACAATTGTCATCATCTTTTTTTTCTTTTCTTTTTTTTTTTTTGTGAAATCTCCAATCCATGAAGCTTTATTTGTGAACCTAAAATCTATGTTCTCAATACTTTCAGATTATTTTCCAAATATGTTCAGAGATGGAAATTTTTGTATTACTTGGTGTGTATATATCCAACTAAGGTTCAAAACTGTAATCCAGTGAACCCATTCTCTGTTTCAAATACCAGTGGATGGAAGAGTGGAAGGAATAATCTCCAACCCTGAGGCCCGTGGGAAAATGCAAATGTGTGCAGCAATAGCCTCAGTCAAGTCACATAACACAGCTGAGCCATGTTTTCCATTTTCTAAAACAAAAAATTGAATCTATGAGATCTAGCAGGATTTAAGATAATAGTCTTGGCGGGTTATATACATGTCTGCACAATGTTTAGTAGTTCCTAAAGCAATATTAATAGCCACTTTGTTGAATGCAATTGCCATTAATAACCAGATCTGAAACACGCATGTGCGCATACACACATATGCATGTATGTGCACATCAACATAACTAACTTGGTATCAAAATAGTCTTAAACTGTGTTTTCCTCTGTATATTCATATAGACAATCAGGTTTGTATGGAGCTACACATTATTATACTATCTGGAGAGAATAAAAATCATGCACTTAAAAGAAAATATGTAATAGATTTATGATTAATGATATTCTACTGACACAGAAATATGAAAACAAGAAAAATAAGCATCTTCAAGTATTTTGGAATATATTATATATTTCCTATCACAGCAGCTTTACATGGCTATGTTTAAAGCCAACATTTTGTGAAGACAAAGAAAATAAGTATCCAATTAACTTAGTTTCCAATTTAATTGAAATGGAAGTTTTCAGTTCTTACTTCCATTTAATAAGGGTTTATATTTCAGTGTACATATACATAGAGTTTCTTTTATGTTTGTTTCTAATAACATTGGAAGAAGACATTAAGAAAAATGGAGAGATTGGAGAGAAGACTGAGCAATTAAGTGCACTTGCTGTTCTTTCAGATGACTTGGATGTAACGACTACCAGTACCCCCAGCGCAGCTCACAATTTTCTGTAACTCCAGTTCCAGAGAATCTGAAGCCCTCTTCTGGATTCTAGGGGAACTGGGTGACATGTGGTACATACATACACACGAGCAAAACATTTGTGTGTTCAATATAAAAAAAAAATTTTAAAAGAAGAACGTAAGTAGCTTTACAAAGACAAGGTTTTGCTCAACCTCCTAAATCATCCATGACCTATCACCAATATTTTTCACAGGGAAGAACAGAGCCTTATATTCTCTTTCAGAGCATATCCATGCAAGATTCATAGTTTCATCGAAGCATAGAAATAATGTTTCTTAAATTTATTAAAACAAACCAAGATGTGTGAAGAATTCTGTTGGGATTTTGATGGGGATTGCATTGAATCTATAGATTGCTTTTGGTAAGATTGTCATTTTTTATTATGTTGATAATACCTATCCAAGAACATGGGAGATCTTTGCATTTTCTGGTATCTTCTTTAATTTCTTTCTTCAAAGACTTCAAGTTATGTCAAATAGGTCTTTCATTTCTTTGGTTAGTGTTACCCTCAAGATATATTATTTGTGGCTATTTTAAATGGTTATGTTTCTCTGATTTCTTTCTCAGCTTCCTTATCATTTGTATATAGTAAGGCTACTGATTTTATAATTTTAACTAATGGATAACCCTTTAAAAGTAAAGATGAGGAATGAAATATAACAGTAAAAATCAAAACATAATGATGAATACACAATGAAAATAAAAGTCAAGGATAATTAGATGACAAATAATTGAGAGATGTTTGAAAATAGACTAATATCACAAGTTGAAATTTAACTCTGAGAAACATGAGAAACAGAGACGCAAACCATTCGAAAGAATGGTCTGAAGGAAGTTGGAACTCTGTTTGATTAAAATTCTTTGTCACAATGAGGAATTTGCCCAATCCCTGGGATTGAGAAATGTCTCATTTATGTCTCTCAATACTGTTGTGAAGACTAGGTGATATCAAATGTAAAAAATAAATTTGTGGCCGGGCGGTGGTGGCGCACGCCTTTAATCCCAGCACTCGGGAGGCAGAGGCAGGCGGATCTCTGTGAGTTCGAGACCAGCCTGGTCTACAGAGCTAGTTCCAGGCTCCAAAACCACAGAGAAACCCTGTCTCGAAAAAACCAAAAAAAAAAAATAAATAAATAAATTTGTGAACTCGATCAACACTGTACAAATGTTAACTTCATAATGAAAAAAGTTACTGCAATAACTTTTTAACCAAAAATTGATATTTTTATTAAATATCATATCTCCCCTTTTTGTTTGGCGGGATTTTTTTTGGGGGGGGGGGTTTCAAGACAAGATTTCTCTATAGTTTTGAAGGCTGTCCTATAATTTATTCTGTAGACCAGGCTAGCCTCAAACTCAGAGATTCACCTGTCATCTGTCTCCCAAGTGCATGGACCACCACCACCCAGCCAATGTTTCCATTTCTATGTATACTAAAATGTTATGATATATCTGTCCATTTCCTTTTCTGATATATTGTAACTGCTGTTCTAGAAGCATTTCATTTGTTCTTTTCTTTAAAAGCAGCATATTCTGAGTAGAATATTTTATCCCTACATATAAAATTTAACTAATAATTTAAGTTCTTTCTTTAGCTGTGACTACATTCTATCTTTATTTTCACTAATAGTTTCTTAATTTATTAGGTTTCTTTAACAGTGGCACAAAACACAATTAGTCATTTACATTTTCAACTCTATATGTTTATAATCTTAAAAATCCTATTGAAAATGAAGGTATTCAGATAGAGTTCACTCATGTTTTCTGAATGAGCTTTAAGTATTATATACTTACCTTGAAATTATGAGATATTCATGTCAAGAACTCTTGGAAAATTTGACTGTTGTCTATTTTTTGCCCGTTCAACTTTTTTATTTCTTTTTTATAATAAGTCTGGGTCAACTGCACACTGTTGATGTTATAATTTTATAAAGGACTCTAAGTAGTTAGATGTAACTTACATATTTTACTTTCAATCAATTATCATCTTTAAGCATGTTCAAGAAGGCTCAAGTATATTGCTTCCACTACAATAGCACTTCATTATGAGCCATGTTGTCACTTTATCTGTTTGGACTGAAATTTCTACAAAAATGCTGATTATGCAACCTATGTATGTTTTATTATCATTTTGTAAATTATAATTTCAAATAATAATCCAATGAACCACATTTAAAATAAATGTTATATTTCTTGAGTTGAGAGGGAGAGATTTTAATATTTCCTTCTAACAAAGCCAATGTTCATTTTAAAAGGAAAATATATCTTTGGAAGTATATCAATTCTCAGCATATAATTCTTGTTATAATCTTCCAAGTTTCCAAGCTCTTCTTAACTCATTTTGGATAAATAGTGATTAAAGCATTATTATAGTCTTGTATGAGGGGGATATTGGGAGAAAAGGTTTAAGTGGGGAGGGAGAAAAAAGAGAACAGAAGAGGCAGAGTGAGAAGAGAGCTAGTCAACACTAAAGTGCTTGAAAAACCATATAGAACTCTACTATTTTACAAACTTACACATGCACACACACACACACACACACACACACACACACACACACACACAAAATTTTAAATGAATACAAAGGTTTTTCCCAGAAGCCATAGGTTGGCAGATAAATAAAGCCCAGTTGTGGGATACTTCCTTTTCTCTGAACAATCCAACCTATTATCAGGGCTCTTGGTTGCCCAATAGAATTGTAGGTCAGACCATATTGTTAAAGCATCATGTGTGTTTTTCATACGATACAGAGAAATCAATTTGATACTGACCAGGAAGTTTCTTCTTTGCTTTAGCTTTCACAGAACAAGAATGTGCTATTTAGGCTGCTGAGGAGGAATCTTATTGATAGTCTTACCCAACTGTGACCTACAGAGGTAGGCTTGGTACTATAAGAATATGGATAAAATAGGGGCAACCAAGCACTTTTTGTTTAGACTATAAGTCCGTTCTACAGGAGGAAACTCATGTATGTGATCTATAATCTCTAAACCTAGCCAAGATCACATGGCTGGGCAGCTCACACATTCCAGAGGAGAACCTACTACTAATTGCAAATGGACAGAGTATCATCCTGCTTTTTGAGTGCCTGTCTCTGTAGCCATAGATGAATGAAGTTCTCAGCTTTAATCAGACAAGCATCTTTGTGACTCACAAATAGTCAATGTACAGAGAATGGTCTTGTTGGAATACTGAGCCATAAAAGGGACATCTATTTAACACTCCTCTGCCCCAGGCTAAGGAACCATGGAAGAAGAGAGGGCAGACATATTGTAAAAACCACATATTGGGGAGGATTGGGTGTATCTTGTAGAAATGCTAGAAATGCTATATTTGTGCGCTTATAACAGCAGTGGTTGCATGCATTAGACCTTAGTCAACAGTCCAGTATAGATTTGGAAATACAACGAGCCTCCAACACTAGCTGAGGAGCTGTTGTCAATTGATGGCTGTTAGTAGAGGGAAAGTCAGGTTTCTTTAATAGTATAGTTCCCGGTAAATTAAGAACCATCGAGTGGATGGTTGCACACCCAGTCATACATAGGCAGCATAAATGGGACTCAATTAGCTAGTTTTTAAAGAGAAAGAACATAGTTGAGAATCTAGAAAAAGTTAGGGATAAGAATGTGAAGCTTTTATTGACACAGCTTAAAGTTCACTGATATTGTATCGCTTTCAGCTGTGTTTTGTTGCCTTTGATGTTTGTTTTAGCTTTTTATTAAAAGTACAATATAATATGTGACAAAATACACTGAAAGAATTAGCTTTTAGTGAGAGAAACTACATTTCTCTGGCTAAGTTGTGCATGCTCAATTTTAAAAAAGTAGTTATAGGTATGATGACAAGTTGGGAGTGCAGGCAGCTAATCAAAAGCATAAAAAGAAATAATATTTAGAAAAAGAACAAAGTAAGTTTACAACCATTCAGTTCTCCAACAGTTACAACAGCATGGTTGGTCAGGGTCACTCTAGGAGATTGGTTGTCAGACAATTATTCAGGTATGAATTGGGATAAGTAAGAAAAAGCCTTTAATTTTCTCTGGATTATTATTTATATTGCAGATGCCTATATGCTACCTCAGAGTCTACAATCCCTTGACTCAAATTTCTCTTGTTCAGGAATTTTTTCATCTCTTTTTCTGACATTACAAGTAATTTTCTTGGGCTTCAAATGTCTTCCATGCCATTTTGTTTTCTCTGATGGTGCTGGGGTTTTCTAAGAACCTTTCATGTCACTCTTTTGGGTAGAGCCACCGAATTAATACTGATGGCCCACGAGACTGTGGAGGGTGCAAAGGAAGAATGTGCTCTATCTATAATCTCCACACTAAAGTATCTCTGAATAGGCCCATCTCAGAAGCATTTTACATCCCCATGAGTTTCTGTCCTCCTCCATGACTGCAGCTTTCGTTTTTTTTTCTGATCCCCTCGTCAATGCCACTGAGTGTTCCAAACACAATTCCTAGTGTTTTTTTTTTTTAAATAAATGTTTACATTTTTTTGATTACCTTTAGGTATTCCAAGGTAGAGTGACAGGTAGGAAAATAGTTAGGATTTACCCCCATGGGAAGCTTTTCTCTCTGGATCATTGGTCTTTGTTTTGTGGAATATTTGGGGCAATTGTAGCAGCTACCCTTCTCTCATGAAATTTGAAGTGCACTTCTCAGGTGTTATCATGAGAGACTCACTATTCCAGAAATTTTAGAAAATCCATGAAAGAGTGGAAATTATTGTGGCCTCGCTGCTCATGTTTTTCTTACTCTTAATCGTGTAGGTGTTCTATCTCCCACATTCCTATCATGCTATGCCTTAATTTGATTAAATAATTAATATGAACTACAGTAATATACCACTATAGTTCATACTCTATAAAAAAGGAGATTGTGGGTAAAACATTAATTTGAAATCTATGTCCCCAGATTTTTATGACAGTTTCCCCTATTACCTTAACCTTTTCATTATTCCAAGTAAAGCTGTGAATTTCAATTTTTCTGTCTTTTCTTTATTATAATATTATATCAGTAATAGCACTTGGTTCACCAGGTCACACAGTTTCACATATGCGGTATTTTGACACTAATTACCTGACATAAGTAGAATCATTACTTGTAATTTAATAACACCAGGAACTTAATTTTTTAATAAGTATTAACTGAAAATCCATAAATAACTACCTGGTCATTGAAAAACACGCCTCCCCAACTGCTTTCTTTTCCTACCTCAACATTCTTTCTTCGTGTCATTAAATATGTTAAAATAACTTGAGTCCATTTCTATTATGCCAATGCTAAAAATTAAAGTGATGTTCCATTATTTACTCTGTCCCTATACAGATGAATGAAGGATGGAACAATATTCTTGAATCTAATGTCTGCCTAACACAATCACTGACAATGCAAATGCATTACTATAGTGTGTGGTTGGTGCTGCTAGTTGACCTAAAGTAGTGTATTTAATGAAGTGTGGCAAAAAGAGAGGGACCATTCCACATGAACTCCATCATCATAATTCATCATGTTGTCCTGGACAATTAAAGGACATCTTCTTGCTTCTTCTATTAAGGACCAAGCCTGCTTGTCTGTTTCCCTAAAGCAATTTTCTGATAAATCTTCATCAGGTTCAATTACTCCCTCTACTAAGTGAGACAAATATATGTAATCCAGAAAAATGTAGCTTAAAAGATGATACATATGGCTAGTATCCATATAATAACCACCTTTATCTGAAGAGAAACATTAAGAGGAGTGGATAGGGTGGAGTGGAGAAGATGAACTGGGAAGAGGGGGGAGTGGAAACTTTGGTTGGGATGCAAAAACAAATAAATATTTAAAAAACAAAAAGAAACAAAAACAGATGGTGTATAGAATGGTTCGTGGATGACCCTTCTGAGTATAGGCCTAACACTAGCTCATACTATGTTCTGTTGGTTGGCCATAAGTAGAGCTAAGGTATGAGCAGGTAGGAAATATAGCATGAACCTAGTTACCTTAACCTCTGCCAAATGTTGAAATTAGCCATAAAAATTATTGTGTCCTAAGTACCATTGATCAACAGTCTATCTAAGGATCTCAGCAATTCTGAAAACATCTCCAGCTGCCCAGTTTGTTAGTTGACAATCAATTGTCTTATTTTCTAATTAGGTAAATGGCAAACATTAAAAACATTTCTCCCTCTGGCTTTTAAAAGTGCACGCATTTCAGTCATTTTTAGAGGACTTTAAAAGTATATTATTTCTGACACACATAAAATTTTTAGTTATTTCTTATGTGAAGAAAGCATACATTTATGATGTACATTTTTGCCACAGATGACCTCAAAGACATTTCTATACAAATTATATGAAATTTCACACCATATCATCGAAAGGAGAGTCTGGCAATTATTTGGTTATTTATGCTTGAGAAGCAACACATGTAAGTAGATCTAATGTCAAGATTCAGCCATTTTAGGATTACTAAATTTAGGTAAAATCTTATGTATGAAAATTCAAAACTAAGATTGTTGCTTTGGTCAAGTTTCCATCACTAAACTAAAACACCTGAAATAATCTACTAGTAAAGAGAAGCTTATTATGGGTCCTGGCTTAGGTGTTTTCTGTTTGCAGCTGGTCAGCCCTTACCTTGCAGCTGAGACCCAGAAAAGTAAAAGACAGAGGGATGGAATTTTGCTCTCCCATGCAAAAGCAAGGCCCCTGGGACCTCTCACTAGCCACACTTCTCAGAGAATCTAACATTGTCCAGGAGACCAAACCAGGGACTGAACACTTATCACATGGGTCTTCGCAGGACAACTCATATTCAAACTGTAGAAACCCGCATTGTGGAAAATAAGTCTTCATCAAAAATTGTTCTCTATAAAGTAATGCTTTTATTTTAATAAGCTTCTTATCTTACTACCTCCGAAAATAAATGATTTCCCTTGTACACTCAAAGTCAACATCGATTTATTTTCTGAATATGTGATTTGTAAAAAGAAAAATGAATATTTTTCAAGCATTTAAATTTTAAAATAGTTGATATCTTACCACTCATTAGTGTATTAATTTAAAAAAGTAAAACACAGACACCAACTCAATAGAATCAGGTTCACACCAGCGAGCAGCTTACCTAGGATTTGAATTTGAGATGTTCTATCAAATAATGATGCATTATTCAACTGTCCTAGGCAAGTCTGATCTGCATGTGGGTACAAATGATATGAGAAGTGAGAAGCCAACAAGAAAACAGACAGATTTCAAATACTCAGTAACTTTGAAGTCTATGTGTGATCACCTGCCCTTAACAAATCATAAGCGTTGGTTGGCTTTGAATTATCAGTGGATTTCTGTGTATTGAAAAAAAAAATAGTGTTGTCTTGTCTTGGTAGGAGGAAATGTATTGTTCATTTTAAATTTTACCGACAAAACATGTGCAAAATATGCTGTATGATTTTTTTCAGAAACAGAACAGAATAGACCAAACAGCGTCTTCAGTCTTTACTGAATGAAGCTACCATTGACAGCTCTGTGATCCTTGCAAAGCTTTTGCAAAAGGATTCTTTAAATTTCATACACTGGAGGAAATATCCTGTGCAAACAACGTATTTCTCTTATTACAAAAATGTATGAGATCAAGGACTCATTTTCACTTTGAGGTTTAGTGAGAGCCTATAGATAGCATTAAGATATGAATAAACATGAGTGATAGGTTGAGCTGTCTAACAGCCAGCCTCGAGCAAGAAAACCAACTGACTTGAACACAGAGTCTCAGCACAGGGAGATTTATGTTCTTCAGCTGAATTACATTCCTTTATAGACTGCTGCAGATGGGCTTCAGGAAAAGCAGCCATCTATCCGATTTAAATAGACTTTGTGCTAGTACTATAGACATACCATTAATTCATTGCTGTGAGTTGCTGTGGGCATAGATTTGGCTTTGTTCTCTGACAGTCTCCACCAGTTGAAATAGAAATGCCATTTAGCAGAGTGTCAAATAAGGAGGACCCATATAACACTATAATCAAGTTGAGGTGACATTACATATTTTAGCCTCGATATTGAAAATGGTTAAGTCAGCAGAGATTTCCCATCTGCAGAACTCTGCTGACCACTGAAAGCCACTTGCAATTTATCAGGTGGCACCTGTCTTCTCTGTGTGAATAATAAGTTGGTGTCTTTAATTTGTACAGTGTATCTTAGTTGCATTGTGGTGCATTTTTACAGACTCTTAAATTAATACAAGTATGAGTAATACATTATCTTAGCTTTAGAGAAAGGATATTGGGAAACATAGTTTAATTGAATATCGTAAAATTATACAAATAAAAGGTGAAAACCTGGCAATTCTAATATTCTTTCCATGACACTCTGGTGGGTGTTAAAGAGTGGATTAGAGTTTGTTATAAAGTATTTTATACTAAAGTTGTGATCGAAGAATACATATGGTACCTAATAAGGAAAGTTAATGTAGGCATGAACTAAATTTTTTGAAACATTTCAAAGGCTTAAGTTTTCAAATAGTACTACCGTACACAATCCCTGAATACATAAATATACCTCAATAACTTGGAATAATTAAAGGCCAAGCCTTAAACTTATGTATTAACAAATTCTTGTGTTTAATCTCATGCTACAAAACATACATGACATTACTTGCACACAACTCTGCATTTGTGTCCTATTTTTCATATATGAATTCTGAGAAGACTTGGAACATATGCAGTAATTGTATTTAAGCATATGAGTTAATAAATCTGAAATGCTTCTGATTTTTAGAAAAAATAGCTTTTCTGTTAGATATGGCATAGGTTTTGCTAGAATAATCTCAAAGAGTAGAATGAAAGTGTGATATTCATAAAAATATTTCCTAAAACTGGACACATCAGACACTTTCCATTCTAAATTATTTAATGACTCAGTATCTGCATTTCCAGTTCAATTGGTAGCGCTGTGTTCTCTCCATTTTCCCATTACAGAAAGCCTATCCATCAGCATCTAATTCCACATGCAAACACCTCTCCACCTGTGATCTCAACCTGAAACGACTCTGTACTAATGAGTCAGGACCAACACAGTTGAGTGCAAAGCATTGTTTAAGATGCACAGTGATTAGAATGATGAAATATTCTTTTTTAGGTAATCAGTGAATTGGATAAAGAAAAAATGGTTGTTCTGCCAGGTTAACTGAGAATGCTTGCATCACCAGATGCTTGGCTATTAGCAGATTTTCTAGTGCTTAAAAGAACACACAGCCGGCTTTGAATTTCATCTGAATGACAAGGTTTTAAAACAGGCTTTTCTGAAAGCAGAAACAAGTTAGGTGGATCTCCTTCACAGAACTGTTACACACAAGTCGTTGCTTAACAAAATATGAACAATTGGTGCTCCTTTTTGTTTTCAACAAATTTAATAAGATACAAACTATTAAATAAAAAAGTCCTGAAAAAATAAACAGACCTAGCAAAATTTGGTACAAACTGAAAAATGTTTCTTATTAGGAAAAATGCCTAATAAGTATTTCCCATTCCCTTCATTATAACTGAAATTATTTTGGATTATTTTTAACTGCAGACTTATGACTAAGGCAAGACTCAAACAAATTTGCATGAGTTTTATCTTTTCAACTTTCAATTTAACAAGCATTCAACAAGTATAGTGCCTTGTGGTTTCCAAGATATTTGTGAAACTTTTCAGTATTTTCCCATGGTCCCTAAAGAATTACATAGTAAATCACAGGAAAATGATACAACACAAGGCAAAAATGATACCAGTTTCATTTACAGCAGTAGATGTTGAAATGAAAATAACTCAAGAGAAAAGTGAAACAGGATAAAACAATTTCATTCCTAAATTAAACTGTCTTCACTGCCCTCTGCTTTGTATGCCCACTTCATTTACTACTCTCATTAGGCATACATCCAAAAAAAGTAATAAAGTAGAGTTCTTCTTAAGCTACAAAACAGTAATGTCTTGATTTTTCAACATACAGACACAGACAATACATATACACACAACTTCCTACATGTATGTGGTTGAGTGAGCATGCCTACAGAATTTGCAGTCCATAAAAGCCAGCTTGCCTATTTTTCACACTTAAACATGAGTTTCCTGAACAGAGTGCATGTAAGAGAGACGATTTTTGATAAATGAATTGAGTCTGAAAATTCCTAATTTTTTTTTTTTTTTTTTTTTTTTTTTTTTTTTGGTTTTTCGAGACAGGGTTTCTCTGTGGTTTTGGAGCCTGTCCTGGAACTAGCTCTTGTAGACCAGACTGGTCTCGAACTCACAGAGATCCCCCTGCCTCTGCCTCCCAAGTGCTGGGATTAAAGGCGTGCGCCACCAATGCCCGGCTCTGAAAATTCCTAATTTAATGTAACTTTTAAGGTATGAATACTCTCATTTAAGTTTACATGTTTTACATATTATATTTTGTTAAATTAAGCATACAGACAAATATCAATGCACTTGAAGATATACATGAATTATTATATTGTGGTACATTAATTCTCAACTTTTGAGGTCAAGACATTATCTAGAAACTTTGGTTAAACTTAAAGTTGCAGAAAAAGCAATTCAAAAAAATAGCAAATATATGATTTGCAAAATGCCATGCCACAAGGCATCTTTCATGACTAGTGGTTTTTCAGACAAAAATATTAGCTATAAACACCATCATTGATACTATCTTCTCTTGAATTGAACTTCAAAAGTGAAAAGGAAAACTCTCTTCTTTGTTGTTCTCTGGTATAGGCAACTCTTTAGAAGTAAATTAAGTAAACATGAGCCTTGTGCATTTGATAAATATGCATGCCTTATTTCCCCTTTCCCATTGCTTCTCATCCAGCTGTAGCTGGAATCCAAGCAATAAATAATATTTATTTATTTTAATAGTATGCTTAATGGAAGTATTACCAATATTTTCTAAGCTTAAAAACATCTCCAAATGCATTTTACTGTTAGTCTCAGCATTTTCAAAGTAATTTACAACTTGAAAAGGATAAACCCTATTTCTCTATGTCAGAGCAACAACTGGGTAAGTGCACAATGTAGCCCTATGAAGTATGACCAAATTTATTGCTGAAGTCATTAGTACACATTGATTCTGTTTATAGCAATCCAAGGGGAATAGTAAGCCTATCAGGCTGGTGCTTGGACTCTCTGTCAGACAGACTCCAGGCTTGCCGTAGCCACGTTTTAAGCAACATCCAATTAGTTGAGCAGCCAGTGCTCCCCATTTTATTTTGGTTATTATTAATATGACTGGTCAGTGACATGAACTTGAAATTTTTAGACTGTGATGCATAATCTGATATCAACAAACTTATTGGTTTTTCCCCCAAGAGAACTTGATTTTTTATCTAATGTTTTTAGTCTGACTTATCTATTTTTATTTCTGTTTTGTCTTCTGTAAAAGAGGACATTCAGATTTATGATACTTTTAAACAGTAAGAAATTCCTTCTAACCTGTTTTATTACTATTCTCTAGACTTTAATGCAATACATTCACATTCATTTGATAGGTGCCCACTAATTCTGATGAAGATATTTGGAAGCTAATTTTCTCCATTTTGAGAAACTTAATTGCAATCTTTTGAAGTAAAGACAATTCCAGTTATTCCCCCTCCCCCAATAAAAGGCATGCCTGGAATCTCCTTTTTGTGTACCTCAAGAAGGATTATGGTTTTCTTACCTTGAGAGTTTAGAATGCTAATGTCTAGACTAGCAAGCAACATCACAAAGCAGCATGTCCTTAGCTGTGCAGAACTATTTTGAGACAAATAAATATCCTTGTTGGGGGAAGGCTGTTTGTTCATTCCTGGCTGCCCAGAACCAAAGTAATCACACAGAAACTGTATTATTTGTAATACTGTTTGGCCAATAGCTTAAGCGTATTTCTGGCTTACTCTTAAATCTTAAATTAACCCATTTCTATTAATCTGTGTATCACCACATGGCTGTGGCTTACTGGGTAACATTCTATCAGGTGTCTGTCTCCAGAGAGGCTACATGGCTTCTCACTGACTCTGCCTTCTTTCTCCCAGCTTTCAGTTTAGTTTTCTTGCCTAGCTCTATAATTTTAAGCCAATGACCAAAACAGCTTTATTGATTAACCAATAAAAGCAGCACATATACAGAAGGGCTTCCCACACCAGATCCTGGTTTTTGCATTTGAATTTAAGGAAAATGCAGTCACCCACATCTTTGTGACCTGTGATGTACGCATCGAACCTGACTTGATGAAGCTCTATGATGGAGTGACTAAATACACTCTTGCCTCCTAACTTGTATTGTTTCTTGTATACACATAAAAAATTAGAGCCAAATAGTAAATGGATGACAAACTTAAGGCAAAACTTAGCTATATAATGAAGAATTCATTGTCAGGTAATCCAAAGTAGATTGTATAAATAAAATCAAGCCTCTGATTTACAAACCAATATCCACAGCTAAGCTAACAATATTAAGGAAAGGAATCTAAGAGTGCTTCAGGATTACAGAATTTATTAGTTTATTACTGCCTGTGGCTGCTTTTGCATGACAAACGCATAGTTGAAATAAAAATCACTTGCTCCACAAGAAGTCACTGAGTTAGCTTCTGATTAATCCTACAATTTTGCTAATTACTTTTAATAATTTTGCTTTTTACATTCTACAATCCAGGGTAATATAGATATGACTGGGAGGGCTACCAGCTATAAATTCTCTAGTGATTATCTAGCGGTCCCACAGAGCCAAATGTATTTGCCATCTAGACCTTTGAGAAAAATTTCGTTGTCTCCAGTCCGGTAGTGTACGTTATATAATGCTGTAAAAGTTCCTATAAATAAACCAGCAATTTAATAGGTGGACACACATGAATTAATATACAATATTATTTGGGGTGAACATTTTAACTTTTGAGAAAGAAAATATCTGTCCTGGAAATTGACCTAAATCTTGTCTTTCTCTATGCAGTCTTCCATTTTTCTTTCATTATTCTCCTTTCTCCTCTACTCCACACTTTTTCTTTCCTTCTTGCTCCTCCTAATTTGACATCCTTCCTTTGTGACCTTCCTTGGTAAAGAAGAAAAGTTATGGAAGTGACTATCTTCCTTGAGATTGAACAAATGAAGGAATATCAAGCAGGCCAAGCCCACCTTTCCAAACATGTCAGTAGAATGTTCTCCCTAGTTAAACATCTGAGAGTTAGTTCAGATTGTTCAGACAAATTATTTCATGCACTCCCAGACATATGTTCTTATACATTCTCCTATATCTCCCTACTTACTGGAATGTTTGTGCCCTGAGTCTAAAGAAAGCTTCTTTAAGTGTGACTCCTTCCCATCGCTGTTTTCATGAATTCATGTGTATTTAATCTGTAATGGTAAATGTTGCATAGGTGATCATACTAAATCAAAGATTTAATCATATTCAATGTAGCAATTCACATTGGAAAGCCACAGTAATTTTTTTTCATAGAAGAAGCAATAAAGAGACTAAATAGAACTATAAGAATATAGAATTATGAGGTAAGAAACTACAAACTACAATTATAACTAAGAACAATGTTAAAAAGATTGAACCATATTGTCGTTATCATTGTTTTAACTATCTGGAAAAAGAGACTTATCACGCCTTCCTAAAATATACCATATTTTAGCTTTTAAAATAAACTAAATCATAACAACATAGTTTTCTTCCTCTGTTGCATCATTTGGGTATTTATTTATAAAGCAATTATATTAAGTTCTTGAGTCATTTAATTTTGAATAATCCTGTTAGGTAAACTTTCATTAAAGGAGTATATATACATATCAGAAAGAACTAAATTTTAAACCAAAACAGGCAAATCCAAATACAATGAGAAGTAAGGCCCCCTACACAGTTGAACAGAAGCTAGACCACAAACATTTCCAACATGAAATTGCATCACTGTTAAACACCAAAACCATAAATTCACAGTCAAATCTTATTTAAACATACTCCTCCCATATTCAGGATGACCTTTGCAACATCAGCTGCTACATCTTCATGGTTAAAATATCCCAAGAGTATCCAAGCACAGACCTGTTAATAAAGCAATTTATTCCACGCTTAAGAACTCATTTAACATTCTCCTTCATCTTTTCCTCTATTTTTTTCTTGTTCTATTTCTGCCATGGAATCAGTACTTAACCGAGAGCCAAATATCTAAGATGAAATATCCTTTATTAGGTCTCAAGGTCTCCACATGTATACAAATGAGTTCAAGTTTGATTATATGATTTCTGGTAATTAGATAAAAACAAGTATTCCTCTAGAAATTGTGAAAAGGGTTTTCTATCCCCAGAAGTTGTCCCTCCCCCAGTTACCCCTCCACTTTATAACCCAAATGATTTGTCTATCCCAAGTGCTAACTCTCTAGTTTCTAGTTTCTATTATTTGATCTCTCGAGCTCTCTCACAGATAGACCTGCCCATGTCCAGGCTATTTCTGTTTCCCTCTGCTCTGGATTCTTCCAGATGCCTCTGGATATTTCCTCTATCTTATCCACAACAAAAACCTTCCCACTAATGGAGTGGTAATGTTGGAAGTTTCTTCTCTGTGCCCCCTTGCATGCAGGTATTATGTCATAAGTTGATTTAAGTGTGTTGTAATTGATTCAGTGTCTTCTAAATAAAAAAACAATAGGTTTTACATTCTTAAGGGTTGTTTCTTTTTTTATTAAGATTTTTTAAATACAATCTTTTCTCATTTTACATAACTAACCCCATTCCCACACCTACTCCCTCTCCTCCTCAACCCCACCGTTCACCCCCTCATCCACTCCTTTGAAAAGGTAAGGCTTCCCATGGGGAGTCAAAAGAGTCTAACACTTCACTTTGAGGCAAGACCAAGCCACCCCCCTCCCATACCTAGACTGAGCAACATATCACTCCAAAGAAAAAGTGCTCCAAAATGCCAATTCAGGAATTGTTTAGTTTTTAAGGTCACATGGAAGACAGTCAAATGCCATCTTTAACAGCCATTTGAAAGCTGAGGCAAGAATACTGCAAATTGAAATTTTCTCCATAGCACAATCAAACCCTGTCTTCATACCATGTTAATCTTTCAAATCATGGAACTCATGTACTATTTGCATTGTTTGAATTTGATTATGGACCTTCCAAAAGACTTGGACTGGGAAAAGAAGTAGGAACCAAATTTTCATTTAAGTGCTGATGAATACCTTTCACTATTCTGTAAAATGTTGGAATTCAAAGTCATCTTATTCCTGCCATGAACTTGGATAGCATCACAATTTGGACATACATATTATCAAAGAAAAGCAAAGGCATATACATTCAAAAGACATAAAATTATATACTGTATTATTCCTTCATTTTTTCGATATAATGCATTACGAACAAAGGAAAAGAAATTATATGTATATATATATATATATTGATATAGATATAAAAATAAATATTTATAACTATACCCATAGGTATAAATTTATAGATAGATTTTGGGATCATGAGAATTTTTCACCCTTTAGTATCACCCATATATGATTCATATCATAAATGAGCAAAACTATCATAGTTTCTTTTCCGTTGTTTAGTACAAAAATAGCCTTCTTCCAAATCACAGATCTGTTCCTGCTTAATTCTATGATAATTTCTTTGATTAATTACCTGTAATTAACTCAATCTTTCTTTTCTCATGGATAACAGATGTGACATGAACAGTGCAAAAGGCAACAGGTATAAATTCTGCAGTGATTAGCTAATATGGTTACAAAACCAGCAGTATTAATTTAATGCTGTTAAGAGCACAGGATGAAATAGGAGGAGTTGTTTATTGATTGATAAATGGTGTATTAAATGATCTGCCCAGTTAGCTGAGGAAAACAAGCACATAAACAATGAAGATACACATAGTGAAGACACTATGAAATCAAGCCCTGAATCTTCCAGAATTGCCTGAGAAAAGCATGAGATGTACTAGGAGTCTATCTTAAATATCTCATAACCAATTTCCATGACTGCTTTGACTGACATTGTACCCTAATCTACCCAAAATGCTATGAGAACACTAAATATAATCCTTATTAATATTTTCATATTAGTTGTCATACAAGTAAATACTTGATATATGAAATATACCCAATGATCACAAAGTATAAGCCTATACCCATAGAGACCTAGCAGAGTACTCTTAGAGACAATTATGAATGATATGTTAAATCCCTTTTTATTTGAAAACTTATTGCTCATTTTCCTATGTGCTCTGTTTTAACATGTGCACAAATTTTAATATATTACCACCACTGAATTTCTGAATAAATTAATGATTTGAAAACCTCATCGAATACTCCTGACATTTCAGATATAGCCATCTTCACTCTCACATATCTATAAGACTGCAAAAACAACAGTTGAACATATATCTACATGGTGTCCTATCATGGTGGAATTGCTCACTGTATTCACTGACTTATTGTGCTTCATTAAACACTGAGTTTTATATGTCTGAGGATACACCTGACTTGAAGGAGCTGTTGTGACTTGTTTTGTTTATTCCTAAAATCATGCAGCACATGTTCATGGAGGGTCTATTATATTCCCACCACTAATGTAGACTCAAGCCTGTAAGTCATCAAGAAGATGCATCATAATACATATGTATTATAATACTGCACAAATGTGTCATAGAGTGCACAAATCCTGAGCAGAAATGAGGATTTGCGAAAGAATATGAGAACAACATAAAGACCCTCTCCAGAAAGTCATGCCCTGCAACTTCTCTCCAAAGCCTACTCAGGAAATCTGTGATCCTTCTCCCCATCACACTCCCCAAAACCTGGGATCTAGTCCAGGGTCCACATCTGGTACCATAGTCTAGTCTACCCACTCCTGCATGCACTGCTACTTCAGGCTCCCATGAGAACCCCTCCTTCCTGTTTCCAACCCCCAGGTTCCACCTATACCTCATCCAAAGCGCTCCCTCAATTCAGACCTTTTAAATCCTTCTTCAGGATCTAACTGGGTAAGTCTCTATCATTCCCCACACACATACTCCAATCCCCAGATCTACCACAAAACCTCAATCTTGGACCAGGACATACACCCTGAAGACAACCCCAATCCTCTATATCCACTTGGCTTCATTCCCTCAAAGCATATTGAACATCTAGGCCCAATCCAACACACATATCCTCTCTTCTGAACCAATCTTCTGTGTCCTTAACAGATGCAGAACTAACAAAAAGTCCTCTTGTCTAGATCTCATTGAGAAAATAGAAATCAATGTGAAAGATCAAGGCAGTTTATACCCCCCACATAATTCACCAGTCCTATAGAAATGGCTTCCAATGAAAATCACCTTGATGAAGCTAACACACATAATTTAAAATAACAATCATAAACAATAAAATTATTCAAGCTGTTTAAATACTAGGAAACAGTTCAATGAATGAAGAAAGAATTTAAAGAGATAAGCACCTGAGTGACAACCACAAAGCAACAAATATAAGGCTGGAAGAAATGACTAAGAAAATTCATGACCTTAACATAGAAATTGATAAAGAGATAGAAGTATTTAAGAAGGCTGTAATAAAGATGGAGTGGGAAAGTTCAATAACTCATATAGAAAATGCAAAGGTAAATCTTGCAAGTAGACTGAATCAAGCAGAACACAGAATATCAGGATCTGGGGAAAAGTAGAGTAGACACAATCCCATTTGCAATAGGCTGAAAGAAAATTAAGTATCTAGGAACAAACCTAACAAAGTAGGTAAAAGACATACACAATGAAAAATTTAAACTTCTGAAGAAAAAGATAAAATGACAAAAAAAATGTAAAGACACCCCATGCTCCTGGATTGGTAGAATTAACGGTTTGAAAATGACCAGTATGCCAAAAAAAAAAACATTTACAGATTCAATGCAATTCCAATCAAAATACTCATCTCATTCTCTTTCAGCTTGAAATCACAAACCTATCCTAAAACTTATATGCAACCACAGAAGTTCCCAAACAATCAAAGCAAAATAGAGTATAAAGAATAATGCTGAGGGTACTACGATTCCAGATCTCAAGATACACTACAGAACCACACTAATAAAAGCAATTTGGTACTTACCCAAAAATACACATACACAAATAGAAAATAATCAAAGACCCAAACATGAATACACATAATTATAACCATTTAATATTTGACATGATTAAAAAAGCATATGCTGGAAAAAAAGAAAGCATCTTAAACCAATGGTACTGGGAAAACTGGATATCCATGGACAGAAGACAAAAACAGACCTAGATCTGTCACCTTGGAGAAAAATTCCCTCAAATGGATCAAAATTCTAAATTTGAGACCTGAAGCACTGAAACTACTAGAACAAAATATAGGTGATATTCTTTTTTTTTTTTTTTTTTTGGTTTTTTTCGAGACAAGGTTTCTCTGTGGTTTTTGGAGCCTGTCCTGGAACTAGCTCTTGTAGACCAGGCTGGTCTCGAACTCACAGAGATCCTCCTGCCTCTGCCTCCCGAGTGCTGGGATTAAAGGCGTGCGCCACCACCGCCCGGCAGGTGATACTCTTTTATATAACAGCCAGAAAGAATTTTCAGAAGAGGACCACATTTGCCAGGAATTAAAGGTGCCAATAATGGTCTCCAACAGAGCCATAGACTATCCAGCAAAATCCTCAACACCAGCCCTCATTTTAGCTTGTATGGGTTGACAAAAATCCTCCCAAAATTTTTATAGACTATAACTCTTGCCCTTGGTTGCTGCCTAGAGGTCAATTTAAGTGTCTGTTTCTGGATATGCCCTATAGTTTCACACATGGCCCATAGAACCCAAGCTGAATCTGATCTGATAGTCTCCTCTATGATGACTCATGTTCATGACGCCAGAAGTACGATGCAAACTTCCATTAGAGGGAAGCAACCAGAGATCCTACGCAATATGGCATCTGTGAACCATAACAACCATGAGGCATGATAATCCTAATAATATAGTAGTGGTGCTCATGCCATGCTAACCACCTGCTTTGTCATTGATACTGAGAGACAATCAACAAGAGACAATAAACAATATGACTGGTACTAGAAACTTAGCCAACTAGCCCATGCTAGTGAAGTCATAGATTTTGGAGGAGAACCTACTACCATCACTCTACTAAATCAGCAGAATCTCTAACTATACTCTAAATTTTTATCCTTTTACACACATCTCATTCCCATCAATAAAATTTCTCTTTGCAACAGATAAAGACCACTTCAGAAAACCACAATGATCACGATACAGAATTTAAGAATCCTGTCTTAGGGTTGAAACTGGACTCTCTGAGCATGGCGGACAATGAAGGCTGAGGAGAAGCCAAGGACAATGGCACTAGGTTTCGATCCTAATACATGAACTGGCTTTGTGGGAGCTTAGCCTGTTTAGACGCTCACCTTCCTGGACGTAGATAGAAGACCTTCGTCTTCCCGCAGGGCAGAGAATTTGGACTGCTCTTCAGTATCGAGAGGGAGGGGGAATGGTATGGGGGGTGGAGAAGAGGAGTGGGGATAGGGGGAGGGGAGTGGGAGGAGGGGGCAATATTTGGGAGGAGGGGAGGGAAATGGGAAACGGGGAGCAGGTGGAAATATTAATTAAAAAAGAATAAAAAAAATTAAAAAAAAAAGAATCCTGTCTTAAACAGTATATCTACAACAAACTCCTGCAGCTAATGCTCAGAAGTCATTGCTGAAGAGAGGGGAGTAAGGTTGTAAACCTTAAGTCAGAGAAACAGGAAAATTTCTGTGAGATTCTATCTCCTGGGATGTCAGAAGTTACCCCTATAAAGTCACTAACATGCCTGCCTAAACAAGACTAGTACAAAGACAACAGCAGCAGACACGCTAACATGAAAAGAGGAAAGTTCAAAGACCTCAAGCTTAGAAAAAGAAATATAGGCAACCAAAGAATTCTGACAGTGAAAAAAATAGTCTTCCCCATGGAAGAAAGCACAACTGGTCATCAAATACCAAATGGCTACCTCTTAAAGATACATTCAGTTAATATTATAGAGACAGATTAGGTTATAGTTGTATGTTTAGGATGTCTAACTACAATTCAAGGAAATGAGGCCATAAATTTGAAAGATGGCAGAAGAGGTACTTGGGAGTGGCTTTTGAGTTAAGAAAGAGAAGGAAGAACTGATATAATTGTATTACAATCTCCCAAAATAATATCATATATTTTTTTCAGGGTCAGTTTCCCAGATTTACATCCAGTTGAAGAAACTCTTCAGACAGTTTAGTTGTAAACCAAGGATCTCTTCACAACTTATTTCCTGAAATACCCTAAATGATTTTACTTTATTTTTTTACAGAGTAAATGTATAATCAATATACATTCCCAATAATACACAAGTGATTTACTAAAATAATGTTGATAAATATCAGGATGGGGAATAGGCAATATTGAAAGTTTTGCCCATTTTTGTCTGCCTAGACTTAGTTAATACCATCCTAGTCACAAGAGTCACAGACACTTCCTACCACACTCAGTATTCCCATTCTGCCCTCACTTGTTAGACATATGTTGCTCTTAGTTTCAGTTCCTTTCCAGTCTCTAATCTAGTTACTGACATGTTCCACCTCCTCATCTAAAATTATGTGTGTTTTGCAGTTGAACGATAAGACTACTGGCAGATATTTAAGTAAACTCAATGTATGTCCTGTCCCTTGAAACGCCAGACAACTCTAAATTGATGTCTTATTTGGCAGGGTTGTAATTTCAGGGAAAGTCTGTTTTCAGAGACTTTGCTCCTAAAAATACACATCCAGCCATTTAAGTAATGACTTTCCTGGGGGAAGTTTAAGGACTACTGAGCTGTCCTTGAACCACATTGAAAATTGTGCTCAGCAATGACCTGAAGACAAGGATGTGTACTCTGAAGGGGAATTGCCACAGTTTTTAACCTGACTGGTTTTCTGATCAGATAAAATATAAATCATTTAATCAGCTCCCAACTGAGCGTCAGATACAACTAGTATAAATTTTCCTTCATAAAAGTTTCATCAAAGCAAGGGATAGCTGCATTGCCTTACCCTTAGCTAGAGAAATTACAGCTTACAAAGATTGACTTGGTAGTCATATATGATTGATAGGCTTGGGGTGCATGGCCTTCATGCAGAGGAGTTCAGTTCTTAATGGTCTTTGCAGCTACTTTCATCTTCTCCTAAAAAACAATGCTTTGCTTTATTTACTGCAAAGGGAAAGATGGACAACAATAGTGAGCTACTATTTCAGACAATATGCTAGCTTCCCATCCATATACAACTAAAAAAGATTACACACAAAAGTTTGTGGTAATTGTCTCAAGTCAACACAACCATATAAATAGGTAGAAGACTATGAAGCTCTGTCTAGCTTGTACAAAATGACTAAGATTAAAGTGTTTGTGCTTTTACTAGCTCTTCTATGTCTAACAGAATATGCGTGATTTTAAATTCAAAAATATTCGTCAAATTAAATCGAAAAATATAATATAATCAGAAATATTCTTTATGTAATATAATATAATCATAAAGAATAATCATAAGACTCCATAATATTATATATTCTTTATATAAAATAATATAGTCATAATAAAGAATAAGAAGTCCTAAAAATATGGAAATATTATATTTTTGTATACTATAATACAGTCATAATAATATATAATATAAAATATTAATTTTATATGATATAATATAGTAATATAATATAAAAATTGATATGATATAATACAAATATTATATGATCATAGAATACTTATTAAACCTTTTTTATAATATAATCATAATAAAAATAAGAATATATATTACTATATATTCCTTATATAATATAATCATAAATTTTTTTTTACTTTCTTGTTTTTTCAAGATACGGTTTCTTTGTGTAGTACTGACTGTTCTTGAACTAGCTCTGAAAACTGGCCTGGAACTCACAGAGACCTGCCGGCTCTTCCTCCCAAGTGCTAGCATTAAAGGTGTATGCCATTACCATGCAGCTAATAAAAAACATTCTTAATCAGATAATTAACTCATCTCTTTTGAATTTATAACACAATATAGTTTTCAAATAGAAAAAACAGCCTAAAGTAAATCATATAATTTATTTAGTAAAGATTGTAGAATGAGAACTCCTCAGAAACTAAAGATTTCTAATCATAAGGCATCAAAAAAAGGAGTATATGTACCATACCATGTCACTTACTGACCAATATCAATAAAAGAAATCAGAAAACAGTACATAATTACATAAGTACATAATTATATATGCTATCTTGATGGAATCTATATTTCTTGTATAGAAATTTTAATTGAAAAAATTCTATATAATATATACTGCACACTTTCCCCTCCCCCAAAGACTTCCAGATTCCTCCTACCCACCCCCAACTTTATATACTTAGCCAGAAAGAAAAAGAAGGCCCAGGACAAGGTGTGCTCTCTGAAGACCTCAGTGACCTTCTCCTTCATGCTGAGTCCTACTAACAACTCATTAAGCAGGAACTTCTGTGTACAAGCGTTTCTTAAATCTCTAAATATTCCTTAAATGTATGAATGAAACTAAATGCATGCATGCGCTTTTAATCCACACTTACACCAAAACCACCAACAAGCTTGAGTAATTTTGCTCTTAAATTTTCCATTTCTTGAGAGCTATCTTTCTAATTAAATGTCATCAATGCACAGCTGAGCTACTTACGTGCATACAAATTAAATCGCAGCACCCAAACAAGCTGTCCTGGAGAGCCCTCGCCTCACTTATCCTGAATATGACTTCTAACAACAAGACAAAACACTTTACCATGTGTTCCAATCTTTTAGATCTTGTGTTCACTTGTTTTAAACGTGGTTCTCTTATACTAATTCTAGCCTCCTGTTACCGCCTCATTCCTTCAATTCTGCATGCCCATCACCATCCTCTGTGCTTCCTTCCTCCATAGGAACTTCCCATATGCCACCTCCCCATCTAAAATACTCTTTCCACTCATCCTACCTCGATCACTGATGCATACTTCACATTTCATTTCAAATATAATTTCCCAGGGGAAGCTTACTCGTCCTTTTTCTAACATCAAATCAAAAACATCAAAGAAAGAAAGAAAATGTATCATTTTCCTTTATCACTTGCTGTAGCTGAATTTTGCACTAATATTGATTTTTTATTTAAAATTATTTCCATTTAAAATGATAGAATTATTTTATTTTAATTATAAGCTTTTGGCAACGTTTATTTGATCATTTAGTACTTCTTAAACATGTGAATTACTAAGAGGCAGTCTGTTCAAATATGGAAAAATATTAAGCTACTCCAAAAACAGAAAAAGAAAACTTAAACTGTTACTTTAAATAGAAAAAAAGAGAAACAGTCTAAGAAGTTAACATAAATGTCCACTCTAATAAACTCTTATACACTTAATTACTGAAGATACAAAAGGGCCTACACTTACATTGGTTCATCCTGGTAGCCACAAAAACTTTGTATGAACATATATGTATTTTTAGAAAGTCATGTAGAATAATATAAATAAATAAATCCAATATGTGTTAGCATTTATGAATATTTACTCTGCTAGCCATTAAAACTACATATGTAAAGAAACATTTACTTAAAATTCTATATAAAAATAATATAAATAAATAAATGCAATATGTGATAGTATAAATAATATACTTTATTGAAACTAAACTATGTATTTTTTTCAAAGCAAGCATAAGTTAGTGAGAAAAGTGATCTTGTTTTATGTTCATGGAGTTTCTTTGCTACTTGGTTTAATAGAAGACAGCTGGATTCTCGGATTTTCTTCTGCATTCAATCTGCTGGAATATCACACATCATGAAGCCTTTGAAAAACTCACTCATGAGAAAATGAGAGTGTAAAGGAAAAGGAAATTCAGAGTAGATTATGGAAATGACTTTGAGCTTTCTGACATTATAAAAATATTTCAGATACTGTCAGGGATCCAAGGACTTCAATTTAAGAACTGCTGATGTGATTCATTCTTCAAACAAGGAAAATTTAGATAATAAAAATATATCATAGTGCTTATACTAGAATAGCAAGCATGCGTGGGAAGGCAGTGTGTTCATGAAGGATTATAGAAATATTTCAATCAAAATTTCTTAAAACTCCAACAAAAATTATGTGCCAAAGAATATTTTTACAACTAGTTGTACACTTCTTTAAAGCTGGATGCATTTTCTGATGTTCACAGCCTTTGGGAAATGCTGAAATAGAAGAATAAATTGGTATCTGTAGAAACAAGTAAACATAAACTTACTACTCTTTCCCTCTTTAAATTCTGTCTTGAAGTATAAAACTGAGAGTAGATTTATACTGTGGCATGGTTCTACCGTAATATTACAGACTTCTTCCATGCTATTCAAACTCACCTTATCTCACACCAGTAATAGAAGACTCTCTAATCAAGAATATGGACAGGTCAGGGTCCCTTAACCTTGAAATCATTCTTAAATATAGCCATATTTGAATTATATTGACCACACTTGGTTAGATACTAAGTAACAGGGATTGTCTAAGTCACCCTTTAAATATAATTTTGCAAAAGAGAAATATTTGTTCTTGATTTAAATAAATACTCAATCCTAGCAATACTCTAGTAGCTATAAATTTCATAGAACTGTCTAAGTATGTACATTTGTACCCACATATATAGCACATATGCCTTTGAAAATAATATTGAATCATGTATTTTGTCAACTTAGAAATCTTCTTGAGTTTCAGTTGCCTTTGACAATCTCTTTTCTATAGAGATAACCTTATGTATTAAAAAAAAATTAAGTGCAACACAAGGTCAGGCATTTTAAGACATGTTATGGATAGAGGCAAGGAACTGAGTAAGTGGATAAAGCTAATTCACCCAATAAAGCCTATTTTAATAATAAAAGAATCTAGAATATTTATGATAGAATTTGTAAAATTGCATAAAATATTTACAACTCTCTTTAAAAAGCAATACCATATCTTGCCATACAAAAATTAACAGAGAGAAAACATTGATGTTATTTTTAATTGTTAATCAAACAATTTTATTACTATTTTATATCATATCAATTTATCTGAATTGGTATTTCATTGTTTTTGTTTTTCAAACAATATCTTGATATATAGCCCTGACTGACCTAGATAGAACTTGCTATGTAGACCAAGCTAGCCTCAATCTCATAGAGATCTGCTTAACTCTACTTCACAAGTGTTGGGATTAAAAGTGTGAACCATCATGTTCAACTAGTAGGACTGTTATTGTCTGTAAAGAATACTGAAATGAAATACTAAAACTTTAAAGAACAAAAATAGTAAACACATTTTACAGTACTTATTTCATGTGACTTGAAAGGGTGTGTTTATCTACTTTCCAAATATTAACCAGATCTAATATCTCTTTTGTTATATGCAATCAAAAGCATATTAAAGATGCCTTTGAATGTCCATGCTATGAGATAGGCACACAGAAAGTTCAAATAATCACAATGTTCAAAAATGATCAAAAGTGCAACTGTTTCCGAGGAAAATGTGGTGATGTCTATTTGGAGTTATTTAAGGCACAGGGAGGATGATTTTATTAATGGGAGATAAAGTCTAACACCAGTGACAGATAGCTTTAATTATTAACTTTATGTGACATAGAATCATCTGAGAGAGAAATGAAGGATTGTTTACACGGGGTTTGCCTGTAGGCATGTCTGTGAGGTTGTCTTAATAAAGCTAAACTGATATAGGAGGACCCCACCCACTATGGGTGACATCTATCCAGGACTTGGTGAACTATGAATGGAGAGGAGAAATCTTGAGCTGAACAAAAGAAACCAAGATACGGATGGGAACTATTGCAGGTTGTAAAGCTAGCTGAAGTTTCAATTATGATGCATGTATTTTAGAAAGAAAGATAAAATTTCAGTTCTATCTATCTATCATCTATCTATCTATCTATCTATCATCTATCTATCTATCTATCTATCTATCTATCTATCTATCTATCTATCTATGTCTTATGGAACCTAGAATTCTTTATAAAACAAACAAATGTTGGGGACTCTTCCTCCTGTTGGGTTGCCTTGCCCAACCTCTATATGAGGACTTTTGTCTTATTGTATCTTGTTTTGTCATTTTGGCTGCTGTCTCTTAGAGGCCTGCTACTTTCTGAATGGAATGGAGGGGGAATGGATATTAGGGAGGTAGGAGGGGTGGAGGAAGAGTAACCTGCAGTCAGGATGGATTGTATGATTTTTTTTTTTTTTTTTGGTTTCTCAAGACAGGGTTTCTCTGTAGCTTTGGTGCCTAACCCGGAACTAGCTCTTGTAGACCAGGCTGGCCTCGAACTCCCAGAGATCCGCCTGCCTCTGCCTCCTGAGTGTTGGGATTAAAGGCGTGCACCACCACCGCCCGGCTAGGGTGGATTGTATGAAAGAAGAATCTATTTTCATTTTTTAAAATTACAGATTAAATGTACAGAGTTTAGGTCCATGTTCATGCTGGGTCCAGTAGACACAAGTTTAAATCAGATGACACGGAGCTAGAACATAGCTTTGAATATCCAAATTCAGTATACTTTAATAGACTCAATAGAGTACGTATTAGTTAAACTTTTGCAGAAATATAAAGCCTGGGCAGTTGAAATAAAAATGATAGAAGACAGACAGAGATAGAATATACACGTGCATACAAACATAAAAACATAGATGATGTATTGAAATAGATGCCAGACAAATAATTTGTTAGGGAAATTGGGTCATGATTACAGTCACAGAAAAGTCCCAAAGTACACTTTTAAGTTGAAGAAACTGAGAGGCATATAGCATGTCTCAGTCGAAGTCCAAGGGAACAAAACTAGAGAAGCAGGTAGTGTAGTGCAGAAGACAAATTCCAAGTGTCTGAGAAGCTGTGGAGCTGCTGAGCTACTGGCAAAAGCCCCGCAACACAAAAGTCAGAAAAGCTGAAGCGTTGACGAGTAAGAACAAAGACACTTGTCCCAGCTTAAGATCTAGTTATACCTCTCTAGGGCATGTACCCAAAGGATTCTATATCTCATTAGAGATATACTTGCTCATCCATGTCCATTGCTGCTCTATTTCTTAAAGCCAAAAATTGGAAACAGCCTAAATGTTCATAATCTTGATGAACGGATATATATATGGAGCACATGTTTTAGCCCTTTTTTACCAAAAATATAATTAGAATTTGAATATGTTAAGCATGGGAAGATTTACATAGAAACTACAACACAGAGTTCACTCAATTAAACTCCATGGGATATGTTACGTCTAACAAAATTTACATGCTTAAAAAATGCCCATTAAAGGAAACTAGAAGATTCTCAAGAAGAGCAAGAGATTAAGTATCAGGGTTACAGATTAAAACTGATGTGAATTCTTTGCTAACCTATCTATTGATGCATTTGTCTTTATCTGGAGTGTATGCTGGGCCTGAGCTTCTTTTAACTATGTGATGTTATAAAAATGGCACTATGCACCATCCAAAACTGGACCATTCCTTTTAGAAAATTCATCCAAGTCTCTAAAACGCTAACTCTGGGGAATCCAGCCACCATGGAGAAAAATCTGACTACTGAGATGATGGTGCTATGACAGTCTCTAGGCACAGACAGCCATGAAAAGACAGTGCAGCACAAAAAAAAAAAAAAGACAAGACACAAAGTACACATAGACATGAGAGGAACAAAATATTCTCCTGAGCTCCTGAGCTACCTTCACCCAGTTAATACTATTATGAACAGATACTAAATTTTGGATGTAGTACTTCCCAATTCTTGATTTGCAAAATGTTTTTTCTTTCTTTTGAGCAAGTATATTCCGAGAAAAACTGTTGAGCAATAATATGTAATGGGGACAGCTAGGAATCACAAAAGCCACAATGCTGCTATTGTTTTTGCACAATGACTTCTCAAATGAAGCTGGATTTCCTTATAAATGCTGGTGGTTAGTAACCTGCAAACTCAGTGAACTAACTTCCACACGTGCTTGAACACACAAACACACAGTCATATGCAGACGCAAGTTACAGGGATTGCGACTGGGTGATGTGGGTGAAAATTAAATGTGAGGCTGGTGGAAACCTCCAGCAGATAGAACTGAGTTGTCAAATAGGACACTCTCATATTTCCAGGGCTATTTTTTTTTCGTTAGAAGACATTTATAAAAAGATCTTCCTTACCTCTGTTGGGAATTCTGCAGCCCCAGAGACCCGCTTTCAGTGGCCTACCTCTACAACAAGGTCAGCTAAAATCAATTTTCCATTTTAAAAAAGTCACCCACCAAGGAAAGACTTAAAAGAAAGAAGGGAAGGTAGGACAAAGACTTTATTGAAGTCTCTCTGAATCTTATGTATTTTGGGTCTAGAAATGGAATAACTGTTTGCTGTCTTCTCTTCTCTCAGCACAAGCAAAAGGATGAGACCAAAACACATGGTCTGAAAATCTCCTTTATCAAAGACGCTGATATTATAGTATAAATTAAGGAAGGTGCTGTGCTTTCAAAAAACAATTCCACCAAACTCATTGATTGTTTCCTGCCCATAGATAATCCTGAGTAAGTACGTTCATTGATTTATGCCACTTCTAAAAGCACCAATTCCCCTGAATTATGCTATTGCACTTCAAGCCAGGCAATTCTAATTCATCTCTTTAGTTTGTAGACTGCATAAGAAATTTTCAGCTCGTTCAATAGGATTTTTCAGGAGAATTTAGGTGAAGTGCATTAATCTTATTGTTTTATTATTTTATGGTTTTCATGCTTGTGTATTTGAGTCACCTGTAAGCTGTTTAACTTACAATGTTCCCATTAATAAGAAAATAATTTCATCAGATTTCCTTACAGAAAAATAAATCCTAGTATAATAATTCTCAGGAACTTGATGTGGGTTTGGACTCCAAGAATTTATTTCTATATAGTTTTGTATTTGAAAGTTCTAATAAGTATTAGAGATTTTTGTTTGTTTCCCATTATCCTACACAGTAATAGTTTTCACTGTGGCATTTTCACACATACTTTGTTTTTATTTGTTCCCCTTCTCCATTCTTCTCCCTTGTCCCTCTGTGTTTCTTGTTGTTGCACATTTTAAATGTCCATATCTTCTCTAACTATTTCACATTTCAAAATAATCTTTTGATGGGAGTCTCAGTACTTTAAGTGGAATTAAATATATGTGAGCTTGGCTCAAATACCAAAATCTGTCAAGGATCTTTAGTGTGTCTGACAGCACTTAAAGGTGTGATATGGGCATTTGTCTCTATGTTGTCTTCAGTGGTAACACTCAATCAGAAAAGATTCGGGAAGCCATTTAACCTTAGATAATAACAGGTGTAAATCATGCTTCTGGCACGTGCAGGGAAATGTGAGCTCTTCTTTAAATTGAGATGATGCTCTATTTCCATTCTTTAAACTCAGCCATATGTATCACAAATTGACAGAGCTTGTTTTTCCATAGATTCCCTACAGCAAAATATTGAGAAATGATAGCCCATAGCACGTTTCTGGAGGTGATACACCACATAATGCAAAAAGAAAGACTTTTACTTTGCAGTTTCCTGTCTCTATATATCACAAGTAAATATATTTATTGTGTTAGAAGATTTTGAATTCATAAGCTCAAAATAAATGAATTTAAAACAAATGTCCTGCTTTTTCTCTTTCTCTTGCTCCCCCCATCTCCAGAGAAGAGCACACCAATTAATTATCTAATACCAAATGGTCAGCCATGAAAACATGTATATGCATTTAATATTATACAGACTTGTATAAGGTATTTTGTATGATGTTATATATTATATATGTGCATTATATATACATATATGTATAATTATATTTATGTATTTAGGAATATATATGTATATACATATATGTGTTTGTTAATAATTAATAAAAATGGTCATGAGCTTGTGGGAAAGCAAGAAAAAAATTATATGGAAGGGTTTGACGGGTGAAAGGGGAAGGGAGTATTGGTGAAATTTTACTATAAACTCAAAAGTAAGAGGGAAAATGGGGGAAAAGAAAAAAAAAATTTAAAGTGTTCTCTAATGTTGACTTGTTCAGCATTACATCCTCTGTGGTTTCATTCCATCTGTCACATAGAAGGTGACCACAGACAGCTATTCAAAAAATTAATGACTGAGTAGACATTTTTCTTTGGTACAAGTGTTTATTACAGAGAAGCATAAACTACATAACATAGAATGTGCCTTCTGTTTCTCAGTGAGAAATTAGGAAGCTTTAAATTTTCAGAAGGAAGAAAATTCAGGAAGAAATGATTATCCGGGGATACAGTGTGCTTGGTCACAAATGGAGACTTAAAATTGGTAATAATACATCTGTTTAACATATTTCATCACTATAGATTTACAGAGTTAAGAAGCCCTTTTAGGTATAGTTAGTGTCTTTCTGTGTCATGGTTTCCTCACTCAAAATAATGTTTTCTAGCTACATCCATTTTCCTGCAAAATTCAAGATGTTTTCTTTTCTGCTGTGTAGTACTCCATTGTGTAAATGTACCATATTTTCCTTATCCATTCTTCTGTTGAGGGACATTTAGGTTGTTTCTAGATTCTGGCTATGACAAACAATGCTGCTATGAACATAGCGGAGCACGTGTCCCTGTGGCACGGTTGAGCATCCTTTGGATATCTACCCAAAAGTGCTATTACTGGGCCTTGAGGAAGGTTGTTTTTTAATTTTCTGAGAAATCACCACACTGACATCCAGCCAATGCAGAAGTGTTCCTTTTACCCCACAACCTCTCCAGCATAAGTTGTCATTATTGTTTTTGATCTTGGCCATTCTTACAGGTGTAAGATGGAATCTCAGAGTTGTTTTTGATTTGCATTTCTCTGACGACTAAGGATGTTGAACATTTCCTTAAGTGTCTTTCAGCCATTTTAGATTCTTCTGTTGATATCTGTTAAATTTGTTTGATTCATACCATCTGTTAGCTCCCTTATTTCTCTGCTAATTTTCTATCTGACAGATCTTTCCAGTGTTGAGAGTGTTTAAGCTTTTATTGATATTTAAGGCCTCTTATTCCACTAAGACATTATTTTACTCATAACAATGTCTCTTTGATTTAAACTGATAGCTAAACAATCCCTCGTATAGTGTCAATTAATGATAAAAGGAAATAATAAATGATCTTTTTAGATCCTTGCTTACTTGAATATGAAACTCTTGAGTGTGCAGAGTCAATATAAGTCTCTGAACCAAGGTCCTGGGCACACTATCAGGTACAGCAAGGCCTTAAGATAGCCCAGGAAGCAAAGTTTCTCAGTCTTTCCTCCATCAGCCTCTGATACCCTTTTGATGGCCTAAGCTGATCTCAGGACCAGAATAAACCCAAATGTATGTCACAGAAACCAGAACTCCTCTTTTTTCAAAGTAAACCACAAACTACTAAGACCCACATTTAATCGTGGTCCTGCCCCACACTCAAGAAGAATAAAAAGTATTCATACAGGCCAGAAACAAGTGTCCACGGGTGTTTCTCAACCATCCTGATACTCTGATCCTTTAATACAGTTCCTTGTGTTGTGGTAATCACAACCAAAAAATCATTTCATTGCTTCTTCATAACTGTAACTTTTCTACTATTATGAATCCTAATGCAAATATGTGGTTTTTGTTTGTTAGTTGTTTTTTGAGGCAGAGTTTCTCTGTGTAGGCCTGGATGTGCAGGAGCTTGCTCTGTAGATCAGGCTGGCTGAAAAAGCAGAGAACCACCTGCCTCTGAGTCCAGAGTGCTGGGATTAAAGACCGGCATCACCATGCCCAGCTTGTATCTAATCTTTAAATGATCAAGTTTCCCTGAGTCTTTGAGCCACTTTAGAAAGCTCCTATGTCACTTGAAACTTTGAATAGCTAAAATTACGGTATTTTTCTTGGCAACCTTTCTTTTGAACAGAATGTCAGTTGTGATGCCTATGATGTGTAAGAGAGGATCATATTTTCCCATCCCAACAAAAGCCAAATCAAAGTCTACTCAGTACACTTTGAAAGGATGACTTCTCATCATCAACTTCATTTATTCTCTTTTTGCTTTATTCTAAACTATGGTAGGTACATTTTATATCATGTTTGTATTTTATTGTTTTTGCTTTTCTATGAGAATATAGCACAAATGGAAGAGTGGTTTCCTTTCTGTGCTGGTATATCTCAGATGAGGAAAGCATTATATCACAATGTAAAACAATGCAATAAAACCAAACGTATGTCACAGAAAATAGACACTATCTTTGCAAGCATATCTCTAGACATAAACATATAGATATTTGTGAATATTCACATTGTTTCTTTCCATGCAAGTTGAGAGCACTGTTTCTTTCTATGTAGTGTTCCTCAAACATAAGTCTTTAAACGCATATTTTATTAAAATATCAGAGTCAGCTAAGAAATATCTTTGCAAGAACATGTTAAGGAAGATTTGTTCAAAACTTCTAAAAAAATTTAAGAGAATGAATACAATACTTGAAAATTTAATGACACTTCTTAAAAAGCACTGCTAATGGACAGATAATACTTACATACAAAGGAACACCATAAAGATATGTTAAATTTTAAGGACTATAAAAAACAATCTTTTATTCACTACCAACATAAGTTGTAATCTTAGAAAAACATAAAGTTCTATAAGACTTCCTCCCACATTCCCTGAATTTCCCTGATGTGTTTGAAGACAAATCAAGATGGTACTAAATTCTAGTTGGGAATTTACTTCAGTGGAACTTCACTTGATCAGTAAATAGTCAAACCTCCTATAGACACTAACATACCCTAATTGACCCTAAAAGACATAAACAGAATATTAAGTCTTATAGCATTAAAATATATGTTGTCTCCAGGTTTATATGAATCACTGTCTAGGATAAATGTTTAGGCACAAAGCAAGGGTTAACCAACTGAACAACACTGAAATGATAAGAAATACACTTCCTGTCCAGACTGATATGGTTGGAATGCTATAATAAAATGAATCTAGAAAATTTACATAACACAAAATTGAAAGAGTATGCTCATCTACATTTGATGAGTGAAAGAGGTTATCAAAATGGAAATATAAAGAAAACCTTTCAGAAAACAAAAATGGAAATACAGCATACCAAAAGTCATAGACAAATGTATAGATATGTCTAGAAAATAAGAAAGTTATCAAATAAATACACATCAAATAAACAAAGGCATACTCAAAGAACCCACAAGAAGTCCAAATATGAAAAAAGAAAAGCAAAGTCAAAGCAATCACACAGAAAATTGAAGCTAGAAATTCAATAAAATGGTTGATGCTGGCAAGAATTGACATTTTAAAAATCAAAGCAAAATCAACAAACCTTTATTTATAAAAACAAATGCTTAAAAATTGGAGGAACAGATATCACAATTCATGGTCAGGGAAAGCCTTCCACAACTGTTCCACGAGTTCTCTACTTCCATGTCATTCCCTAATCACGTGCCTGTTACTACACACTAACTGACTTTTCAATAAAAACTTGAGAAATTCTCTAAAGCTGATGATGAAAAAAATTAAAAAAACTAAGGAAGAAGGACATAAAATTCATCTATTTGTTGATAAATATTGTATTGTCTTACATTTGTACCTTCAACAAAGTTAATTTTTAGTTTGTGATTGGACAGAAGGGCAGATGGCATTCACAACTAGTACTTATTCACCAAGAAAAGGAAACCTTCACACCTTAGCTTCTTTGTCTCTTGCTTTTATTAATATTATTGATGGTTCTGGAAGTTTCTAAGCACTCATTATCAAATATATAAATGAGTAAAAATGCATGAATCTACAGAATTCTACAAATTATTAGAAAAAAAGCAGAAAAGATGCAGTTAAGTATGCACGTAAATATGCTAGAATCTGTGATGCACTGTACATAACCCATGTGTTTCCTCATATGGATTCAAGATCACACGATAAAGGACTGACAAAGATTATTAAAAAACTAAGGACTACTAGCCACTTTGAGTAATAAGTAAGTAAATCCATAATGTTTTATTTGGCTCAACTTCCTCAACCAATTTTACCTAGGTATGTTCATGTAATACTTTTAAAACCTACTGGGATCCCAATAGATTAGCGCCAAAAAGCAAAACATCCCTCATAAATTCCTTCTGTTTGCAGATTCTGGAAGTTTCCACATAAAAATACTATTGTCTATTAGTCAGTTTAAGGCAGAATCTATAGTTGTACTTAAAATCTTTTGTGATTTTTTAAAAAGATATTGTAGTTAAATAGTAAAGAATTCCAGCATCTCCAGTATGCAGCAAGAAAGATTGGAAGACAAAAGTGGGTAAGAGAAAATTAGCTAGGTGAAATCTGTGGTGAATGGAAGGAGGGAGGAATACTAGATGATAGAATATTTAAGTAAATATTTGTGTACAATGTAAAATGACTTCATTTCTTATAGTCCTCATTTTACAAGTGGAAAAAATTTAGTGATCATTGTAAGACTAGCAATATTTAATTAAATGTTAAATACAAATACAAAGAAATTTAGAAGGTTAATCTTTAACTTAATAATTCATAACACTTTCTAGCTCTCAGACATAGGATAATGATATACTTTGTGTCTGTGATTTAAAACAAAAGAAACTATTTTAGGGGCATGAATTTTTATCACCAGTTATAAAAAATGTCCAAAAAGGAATCAATTAGACATAATGAACAATAGTTGGTTAGATTTTCATATTTATTTTTGACAGGTAGCATAGCCAATGATGAGTCTGACTTCATTAGAAGGAAATATAATTTAGAGTTCCTCTGTTTATATAAAATTTCAGTTTATTCAAACTAATGCTTTTTAAAACTTAAAACAATATATATAAGTTGTAGCCCTTTGTTAATCTGAGGATAATGTATTCTCATATTAATATTTTTTCAGAAATTCATCTACATTAACCAAAGAATAAAATGCTGTTATCCAACTACCAATTCATCTTTTTAAATACATTCACTACACCAGAATAATCAATTGACATTTGGCACAGCCTTGTTTACAATAATTCAACTCAGCAGCAGGATAATTTACATTCTGGCCATTAGGCATGTGCTACTAATGAATCAAATCCATGTCTAATTCAAACATGTAGAGAAAAATATTGGATCAAATAATATCAACAAAGATCAGAGAATACAATGCTAAAGTTATTATTCTACTCTTACCATAAACATTCATTAAAAGAAGCAAAAAGTAAACAAGAAAATAAAAAATTGGATTAATATATATTTTTATAACTGGAAAAAAGCAAGTTGCATTATAGACTTTTCAGGTGACAACTTAGTTATATATGTATGTGGAGACTTAAAGTGGGCCATTTTTGCAACAATGTTAGCATAGCTCCATTAACTCATAGATCAAATCTCCTCACTATTTATGAGATAAATGAATGTGTTTTGAAGTTCAGTTTTCAGTAGATGTTTTAAACATTTGTTATGTTTAGAAATTTAAATCATAGTAGCAAGTCAAAATGTTACATTTCTCTTCTTCAAATACACGCTCCTAAAGGGGTCAACTAAAGAGACCATCAGCATGAGTATGTTAAATATTTGGTTTTAAAAATACAAAAATAAGCAATGAAAATGCTTATTCGTATGGGACTAAAAATTTAAAAAGATGAAAACAAAAACGCATACAAGATATGTGGATTCTGGTTCTAACTTTTTGATTGCTTTTATTCCTGTTGGTTTTTGTTTGTTCTGTTTTAAAATTTTTGTTTTAATTTTGAGATTATAATGTAATTGCAACATTTCTCCCTTTTCTTTCCTCTCCTTTCCCCAAAACTTTCCATATACTCATCTCTGCTCTTCTTCAATCTTGTGAACTTTTTTTTATCACTAATTGATGTTGCATGGATGTTTGTGTGTATAACAAATATATATTACCTATATATTCCTAAGTCTAACCTATTCAGTCTGTGTAATGTTACTTATATGTTTGTTTTCAGACTGACAGTTGGCACTGGACAACAAATTAGTATGCTCTTCCCTGGGAAAAATCACCTCTCCCAGTCCCAGATTTTTTCAGTTGCATACAGTTCTTTGTGTAGACTTGAGACTTTCTCCACCCGTTTTGCTTTGCCACTAATCCTGAATAAATCTACATCGTGTATTATATTCCCTTCCTTGTTGAGTGCTGCCTAATTCTTTAAGCTCTAAAAGTCTATGAAATTAGGTTTCAACAGTATATATCATATGATATGAGACTGCTTTTTCATCTATATTTTTCTTGCTCATGCATTTTACATACAAATGTGTGTGAAAAATAAAATCAAAATACCACGGTACTCCTCACTAGTACCCTAAGTTCACTGACAGGCATCAGTATATGGAGCTAAATATGATTGTATTTGTTCATTCTAAATATCATGTCATTTTTTTTCCTCCTGTCACTTTTAGGGAAAAATTCAGGCATGGCAGAGCCCATATCATCATTTAGCTCACAAGAATAAACCCCGCAGCCTTAAGTGCATTGGCTGAATAACCCTCCCTTGTGTATCTCTCTGGTAATGATGCAATGTGTATTTCTGCTCAAATCCTGTGCTATTAATTTAAGTGGCAGGTAGATTTACACATCTAGAAAATAGCGGAACATGTTGATGAAAAGCCAAGAGACCAATTTCACAAATCTCTGTAATTACCCAGCCAATTCCAACCAGGTGCAACCAGTGTTCAGTCTGTTCTAGAGTAGACATTTTGAAATTGAGGAAAAAATCTGACTGGAATTCAATCTAGCTTCCACAACCAGTGGCTTTCATAATGTCATATGAAAAATGCAATGTAACAAACCGAATTCATTTCGTCAATGTGTATGTGTGTGTGTGTGTGTGTGTGTGTGCAGTCATTATTACTTGCAGAAATAGAGAAACAAAAAAAAAGCCTAGGAAAATAGTTCAGCAAGTAAAGTCCTTGCTGTCTTAGTCACGATTCTACTGCAAAAAGGACACCATACCAAAGGCAATTCTAAAGGGAAATAAATAATTTAATGGGAGTCCTACTTACAGTTTTCGAGGCTTCTCCATTATCATCAGGATGGCACTGGAGCAGTAGCTGAGAGTTGCATCCTGATCTGCAGGCCAAGAAACAGATACACTCAGCCTCCTATAGGCTTTTACAACTTCAAAGCCCATGCCCAGTGCACACTTTCTCCACCAAGGCCTCGCATACTCCAATAAGGCCATCCTCCTAATCCTTCTCAAGCAGTACCACTCATTGATAACTATACTTTCAAATATATGAGCCAGTGGGCTATTCTTATTCACACCACCACACCTGCCATATCACATAAGCCTGAGGATCTTCATTGCATCCCTTGTATCCAGGTTTAAAAAAATTCCAGGAGCAGTGGACTCACTGTGTAATCACAGAGTGGGAGGGCAGAGGGTGAGGCAAAGAGGGCGGGCCCCGGGCGGTTCCCTGAGGCTCACTAACCATTCAAGCTAATACAATCACTGAGCCCCAGTCACTAGGAAGAAAACCTGTCTCAAAAACTGAAGTAAATGATTCCTGAGGGAAAAAATACACATGCAGATTGTTTCTAACCTCTACATGCAGATCGTTTCTCTATTTTCAAGTAACAGAAAGTAATTTGCTCCTATTTTCAATTCATGAAGACTTAGACCTTATAATGTATCTAATATCTAGGACTTATTAATATTTGTCCTTTTAAGACAATTCATTTATATACCCATTTTCCAACAAATGACAAAGCCTCAGGCTTTTTTAGAGTTGAGAAAGGGCCATTGTGTATATAAACTGCTTTTTCTTTATTCACCTCTGCTGTTGGAAACAGGCTAGTTACATCGCAGCTTTAGTGATTATTGCTCCAATAAACACTGATGTACAATTGATACATTGACATAGACTCTCTGAGGGAAATATTTAGAAGAGACACAACTGGGTCATACAGTATGCCCGATTTTAATTTATTTGAGCAATTTCTATACTGATTTACAAAGCAACTGTATTAGTTGACAGTCTCACTAACAGTGTCTAAGTGTCCTATTTGGTCTGCATTCTTGCCATATTTGTTATTAAATTTTTTATTACTGGAGTGAGTGAGGCTGATTCTCAGTGTAACTACCATATGAAATTCCCTGATGGCTACTGATATTGAACACTTTTTCATATATTTATTAACCATTTGTACATTATCTTTTCAGTATTATCTACTCATTTTTTTCCATTTATTGATCATGCCATTTGAATTTTCATTGTTCAGTTGTTTTATACTCTAAATATTAAACCTCTGTCAGATAAATATCTAGCAGAGATTTTCTTCAATTCTGTAGGTTGTATCTTCAATCGACTGTTTCTTTTGCATACAGAAGACATTTTAACTTCATGAAGTCCCACTTGTGAATTGGTGGTGCTATTTCCAGAGCAACAAAAGTCTTGTTCAGAAAATGCTTTCCTCTACCTTTATCTTTGGGAACAAAGAGAACTAATACAGTCATGGTTAGGTGAGAAGGAGAAGAATAATGGAGTGTAGAAAGAATACACTTAAGTATATTATATACCTGAATTAAAATTGTCTCATGTAACTGTTATAAAAATCAAAATATCACATAAAATATTACTGTTATCACAAAAAAACAATGCTAAGTAATTAAAGGAGGTAAGATATTATTCATATTCCAAATTAATAGTGTACTTTATTATCATCACTGCTATCAATAAAAGAAAGTAAAAGGAAATACTCTGAGGAAAACATACAATCACAGGGATCAACTGGCAAAGTCCTTAATTGCATCTGTCCTATATAGGGTGAAAGAGAAGATTAGAGCTCAATATGAATAATTACTTTCCATAATTGAACAATAAGCCTTGATTTTAGAATTATTTTTAGAATTGTGTGAAGTGGCAAAGATCTCAAGTACTTGAAAATAAATTTACTTCCAGTAGTTTTTATTTTTAAAAAAATATGTTTCCAATCAAGAACACAGATACACACCAGGAATTCAAGCACTACAACAGACACAGTAAAAATTTTAGAAAATAAATATATAGAATATTTATGGTAAAACATCTAACTATTTATAAATCACAGTAATCACCTTTTGCAAAAAAACATCTTCATGTATTATTCAGTAAAATTCTGATTTATCTATGATGCATCAATCACAGTAAGAGTTGATTGCTTAATCAAGCAAAACCAAAAATTTATCTTGATGCTTAGTGGGCATCTCTCTTCACATAGTTACTTCTGGGACATGAACTCATTTTATCCTGTTTATCAATCAGGATTAACATTTATCTAAAGTTTGGGATATTCTCTACATTAGTCATATAGAGCTCTTACAAAATTTACTGTCGCTGGGTGGTGGTGGCACACACCTTTAATCCCAGCACTTGGGAGGCAGAGGCAGGTAGATCTCTGTGAGTTTGAGGCCAGCCTGGTCTACAAGAGCTAGTTCCAGGACAGGAAACAAAAGCTATGGAGAAACCCTGTCTCGAAAACTCAAAAAAAAAAAAAAAAAAAAATTTACTGTCATCTGGATGAATTAATATGGTCCCACCATTCTATGTCAAACCTTCCCTATTTCTGCAAGATGATCACCCTTTCATGGGCATTATGTTCCTTTCCTCCTTCAGCTGCTAGTACGTGCACTTCTTAGCTTTAGTCAGCACAGACTAGAAAGTAGCTACAGCTATGGAAACCAAGACACACTTTTATTGCAAAGAACCACAGACCTCCTTGTCTTTAGCAAAGAGCCCTTAGTTCAGTCTCTCTCAACATCTCTTTCTTTCTCTGTCTACCTCTCTCCATCCCTCCCTCTCTCCATATCCTCTTGGTCTCCTAGCTCCTCTATCTCCCACTTTATCACCAGCCCTCTCTCCCCAACTAATTACTTTAACAGTAGATTGCTGTATACACTGAATAATATAGACAGCATTCTTATTTCACTCAATCATCTAACCCTCTTGCTTTTGAACAGCAAACATTTGATGAGAAGCTGTTTTAGTTAAACTGTCTGTAGAGATTTAACACCACAGAAATAACAATGCACACAGTGGGTTTCTTTGTGTGCGTGTGTGTGTGTGTGTGTGTGTGTGAGAGAGAGAGAGAGAGAGAGAGAGAGAGAGAGAGAGAGAGAGAGAGAGAGAGGTGGGATTTCCCCTCTATATGCTGTATGTTTTATTGCCATTGGTTAGTAAGGAAACAGCTTTCGGCCAATGACTTAACAGAGTAAAGTCAGGCAAAAAATCTGAACAGAAATGTAGAGAGAGAGTAGACAGAGTCAGGGAGATGCCATATAGCTGCCAAAGGAGTAACATCTGGCACCAATAAGCCACAGCCTAGTGGTTAATTAATAGATCAACTAATAAATTAATAGATTAATAGAAATGGATTAATTCAAGATGTAAGACCTAGCTAAAAATACTCTGGAGTCACTGGAAGACCAGTATTGTAATTACTATAGTTTCTGTGGGATTATTTCAGATATGGGTAGCCGGAAAACAAACCAGCAACCTCTGTCTACAAATTTGCTTTTATGAAAGGCCACCAAAACCTTTATTTTTATCAAAACCTCATTGTTCACTTACAGATCAGGGTACTTTAAAGGAACAGAGTTTCAGTTGCTATTAATCTTGATTGAATGAATCAATGGAGAAAAAAAAGATATTTGGGAGAATTGTGACTCCCACAGAATCCCTGAAGTACACATCATTGGTTCACTCAACAATATAATAGAGTTGGGTGGTGGTGGCGCACACCTTTAATCCCAGCACTCGGGGGGCAGAGGCAGGCGAATCTCTGTGAGTTTGAGACCAGCCTGGTCTACAAGAGCTGCTTCCAGGACAGGCTCCAAAGCCACAGAGAAACCCTGTCTTGAAAAACCAAAAAAAATAAATAAATAAAATAACAGAATAATTCATTTCTTACATTTACTTTTGAGAAAAATTACAACATTGAGAAACTGTTTAAAAACTTATTTTTTTGTAAAAAAAGAAATATCTTTAGAATGCATGTGAACCAAAGAATATTACAGGTAAATTGGCTTTTAGGGATTGTTTTTATGTAATGCCTTCTTTCCATCATTAATCTTCAGTACAGCTTTTAATCAAATTATCAGAAATCTCAGTGGAGCTCTAAGCATCAGATGGGTAGGAAAATCTCTGCATTAAGGTCAGAGAGCTGTGATAAAGTTTATTCCAAACAACTTCCCTATGTTCTGAGGATGTATTTGTAGTCCTTCGTGGGATTCTTTATTACATTCTATTATGACTGTAAATAGCTGATGTTCAAAGCACTATGGGAAGGCATGCTCATCATGAAAACTTCATTATAATGGAGAACTATGTCCAGGAATCTGATATCATTACTGCCATTACTCCAAATCCTGGAAATTTTAAAATAATCCTCTTAAAGAAAGTGACCTGAAAGAAAAGTCACTCCTACACATCAGCTTATTCAGATGCCTGCCTTTGCATTTGAATCTTTCCATCTTTTCTACAAATTATATCTGAGGAAATTTCCAAATTCCATCAATGAAGCCTGCTTTTCAAGGATTAAAACACCTGGTTATTTTATCTTTACAATGATATATGAGGGATTCCCTTCTCTTTAAAGCAATTTTACTTAGGAACAACTACATAGAACAAGTTTTGTTATGCAATCACAGGAGCTAAATTTGAGAAGTGGAATTTAAATAACTCAAATGTATTGTAAAAAGTATTTTCAGATCATTGGTTACCAGCATTTTGCACTATAAGTAACATGAAGATATTATTTCAGAGAAAAACTCTGTTTGTTTGTTTGTTTGTTTGTTTTGTTTTTTTGGTTTTTGTGAGCAACTTACCACAGTGAGCACAGATGCTAATTTTGCAGTGTCAGATCTGTGAAGGAATAGCTTTTATTCACGTACATTTATTTTGAGACAAGAGCTTGCTGTTCAGACTAAGTTGTCCTGGAACTCATAATTTTTCTAGATTGATTTCCTTAGTGCTAGGAATATAGGCACTTGTTACCATATTCAACCACTTAATGTTTTTAAATGTATATGTTTGTTGGCAGACATGGGTCTCACTAGAATAAATATAGGACCTAGCCAAGCTATGAACTCTTTCTTGTCCTCTAGGGGTGAAGTCCCTTGCTGACTTTTCTGCATTTCAAATATCATCCTCTTTCCTGAGTTCTGTTCTCTCAGCACAGATGTAATGACCCCACCCAACACTTTTGACTGCTTCTCATTTTCATTGGTGAATGGGATGGTATAACAATGGAAGCTTCTTTATTGCTTTTGTAAAAATAAATCTGATAGCCTGACCTGTCACCTGGGTACCCTGTCCCTTCAAGAGACAAGCCCCCTGCCCACTCCCAATATCCCCCTTCCCACCATGGCAAGCCAGTCAGCGCGCCTCCTCTCCATCTCTGTTGCCTTTCTTCTAGCAAAGCAGTTCCCGCCACTCTCCCTTCTGGCCCCTTCTTTCTCTTTCCTCTTTCTTTCTTCTCTTTCTCTTTCCTCTTCTCTCCGCCACCACTAAATAAGCTCTCTCTGTATGGTATATGATCTGTTTTCCACCCACCAGGGGACCTGCACAGCCTCAGGTAACCCACTGCCCTTGCCATCTCTTGTGGGACCAGTTTCATGTCACCTGCGCCATGAACAATAATAGTTACCATGTTCAAAACTAAACACTTCCAGTATTTGATCATCTATCTTAAATCACTTCTCCTCCTCTTTCTGGTTATATCTAAAAAGACCAGATTTAAAGATGACTATTATTAAATTTGGCCCACCTTATTAATCCAAGATAATATTTTCATTTGAAGTTTATTAGTCATGCTGATTCTACTTTGTAATAAAAAGTCTACATGTAAATTAACATATGCATAAAGGTGGGAATTAGGATGGAGACAGATACCTCTGAAGGAAAAGAATGTACATTATCCTGCCCACAAAATGATATTGGCACAAATATGGTTGGTTCACACCCAAGGTTATAAATGACAGTGAACAGCATTTCATACTAGCTCTTCAGTTGTTATCACGAACACAAAATACTCATCAGTGAGTAAATCTAGACTCAGAAAGGCAAATATTGTATGTATTCACTTGTAAGTTGATATTAGCTGCTAAATAAATGATAATCATGCTACAATCCGCAGACGTGGAGAGGCAAAGTATTAAGTAGGGCTCAAGCTAGGAAACAAGGACCTTCCTAGGAAGGGGAAAGAGAATAGATTTTGCTAATGACCCAGGGAAGGTGGGGACAGGAAAAGGAGGGATCCGATTAGGTGGGAGAAATGGATGGCAGGTTACTTGAAGAGATGACTGGAAATGAGGTGGGGGATATTGGGGGAGTGGAGATGTGGAAACAGTGCCCCAGAAACTCCCAAAAATCTATGAGGGTGACCCTAGCGAAGACTACTAGTAAAGGGGGATACACAACCTGAACCACCCATCTTTCTCTACCCAGGAAAGGTTTCCAGTGGTAGAAACAGAACATAAACCGAGCCACAAAACCTTAGACCAACGATTTGTTCTGCCTGTAAAATGAGATGGGATAACGGTGCATAGAACTTGTTAGAGAGGCTAACCACTGACTCGTAGAACGTGAGGCCCATGCCAAGAAAGGGAGCCTCCACTTGACAATGCCTGGAACCTTGCCAAAGATGGGGAGGAATACTTGGAAGAGCCAGAGGTGCCAAGGTCACCATAAGAACACAACCCATAGAACTAACTAAGCAAGGCTCACAGGGGCTCACAGATAAAAGCCACAAACATAGAATCTATACGGGTCTGAGTTTGGTTCTCTGCTTATTTGTTATGAGTATATAGCATGATTATTTGTGGGACTTTTAACAGTGGAAAGGGGTGTGTCTCTGACTCTTTTGCCTTCTCTTGGGATCCTTTCTTTCTACTGAACTTGCCTCCTCCAGCCTTGATATGAAAGTCTGTGCCTAGTCTTATTGTAACTTGTTTTACAATGTCCAGTTGATATCCTAGGTAGGCTTGCTCTTTTCTGAAGGGAAATGAAGGAACAATAGATTTAGGAGAGAAGGTAGATGTGGAAGGGAGGGGGCTGAGAGGACTGGAGGGAAAGGAGTTGTGGTTGGGATATAATGAATGAGAGAAGAATAAATAAATAGATAGATAGGTAGATAAATAAATACAAAAATAAAGTAGAAACATTGGAAAGTTAAAAAGATTTTAATAGTGCTAATTGTTTTTGCAATCAATTAAAATAATTAGGTTATCCATATTTCTAGCAGAGTGTCATATACACCTAGGTACTCCTACCAAAAATATATTCATTTTAGCATTTAGACTCTGGCACTCTCAATTTACTCTCCTTGCTTCAGTATTAGTTTAATCACAGCCAAATTCTAAAATTTGAATTTGTCATTCCCTCAAGAATACCTTTTACATAATTCATAATAATTCTGAAGATTTCCTTTGCATTGTCTCAATAGTGCATTCAAGAATCAAGCAGTGATTTCACTGAATGCATTCTAGGAACCTGAGTCATTTTTGCTAGCTAGTCTCCACCGATTCCTGCACAAACCTTTCTACCAACTTGCATCCAGTATAGGAGCCCTCCAGCCATCAAATTACTATAAAGCATTGTGCTGGCCATGCTTTCCTTGTCACAGAAATTTGAACATTACTGTCAATAAATACTACCTATGTATCACCATAGTTCAAACTCAGTATCTCCCAAGTTCATGGAGCATGCTTTCTTCTTTGCATCTCCAATTGTCCTGTCTTTCTTACTCTTTATACTTGTTCTTTACTGACTCAATTTTAGTTACACCTGTCTGATGTGAGAATGATGTCTTCCCTGTGATAGAGAGTATAACTTGTCTCTGTCTTCATGGAGAATTGCTTTTAGAACTGTCCATACCTAAAGAAATCAAAATCTGTAGATACACAAGTAATGTATATTAAATGGCACATATTCCATATGGAATCTATATAAATCATCTCAAACACTTTAGAGACTACTTATGATGCCTACTACAATGTTTATACCATACAAGTAGGAATTATAATATGTTTTTTGGAGACTAATGGTAAGAAAGACTTTCAGGACTTTCACAGCACAAACCTCGGTCTACTCTCAGTACACTTTCAACATTCCCACCCTATGCTTCTGACCAGCAGTTCTTTGAACCATAGGATGGGAATGTGAAGACTCAGGGATCACGGACCTCAACTCCTCTGTTATCTAAATTCCAGCCCCACTGAACATATCTGCTTCTCTATGATGCCACAGATTGTAATCTTAGTTTGTAATTTGTCCCATTTAGTGAATACTTTATGGTATTTTGACTAATTAATTAAAAACCTATGCATAGGAAAGCTACTGATTATTAATGTGATTTTTAGCTATGGAAATTCTGATTGGCAATTAGGCTGTATTTCCTGATGTCAAAATTAAAGATTTAATAGAATCACTGAGAAATTTCATATTAATGCTTTCCAATTTTTAATACATCATGTATTTTCAGCCCATAGATGTTGTTAGTAATAGCAAAGAATGATTTGTGGGAAAGCAGCTTAAAGGAATTAATATTTGCTGCTTGCATTAAATAAGAGAGTGATAATCAAGCTTAAAAAATAATGACTTGTTTTCTTCATTAGCCAAATGAATATGGAAAATGACTCATCAGTCCATAAATGTATCACAATGCTAACTTTGGTGTTAGCCAGCAGTGAGAACTAACTTGGAGGAATCATAGCAAGAGGTTCAAAAGATTGTAGAAAACTTATGCTAAAATATGACTTGACAACATTTTAAGTTTGTTATTTTTTGGCAAAACAATATAGTCAGCCAATTACTGAATTCTCGCTTGCTGTTGACCTCTTTGAATTATATTCCGTTTGTAGAAACATGATGAGTTTTTGTTCTACATGGAAAGGACAGAAGGTATACCAGCTTGAACTGGTTTTTCCCTGAAAAACTATCCGGCACCCCACTGATGCTAAATGTGTCATTAACCTTCTACCTGGGGTGTTTATTACCTTAACTTAGATAATATTCACAAATGCCCTTACCAACATAATGAGGGCAAGGCAACAATCAATGTCTGCTGTGTTCTCTCATTTGTTAAAAGTGCAACTGCTCTTGAAAATTAAGACCTAGTTGGAAAGAGGAGATTCACCATATCTAAAGATCATTATCCTTCTCAAAAACAAAATGTTGTTAAAAAATAGATTGTTCTATAGTTTACTGTTCAAGTACTCTTTATTAGAACAAAAAGAGGTACTTAGCACTTCAATAGACTATCTGTACATAAAGCAAGATCTGTTGTGAAAAAGCACACTATATGATAAGTGAAAAAAATTTCAAAGGATGCATTCTATTCTTTGAGAATAAATAATCTTTACAAGTTCTAAATTAGACTTTTAGTTAGAACCTAGAATCCAATGGACCTCCCAAAATATACTCAAGCAACTCACACTGCAATACAGTGTTCCTTAAAATTATAGATGTCTCAATATAATTATATATAAAACAAAATAAAATATTTGTGAGGATTATCCTAATTTTATGAAAGCTTTTTATTATTTAATGTGTGATGCCCCTCTACCATGGGACAATGGTCTTGCTACCTGTAAAGATTTGTCACTTGTATTGGTTTAATAAGATGCTCAATGGCCAGTAACCATGATGTAAGAATAGGCAAGGTGACCAGAAAAGAAGAATTCTGGGGAGAGGAAAGATTCAGTTTGTAGTCATCACCTAGGCAAAGAAGAAGCAAGATGAGAATGCCTTGCTGATAAAAGGTATCAAGTCACATGTCTAACAGACAGGAATTATGGGTTAATGTAAGATGAGTTCATAAGAAGCCTGAGCTAATAGGCCAACCAGTTAATAATTACTGTAGACCTCTGTGTGTTTCTTTGGGATGGAACGGCTGTGGAATCAAGCAGGACAGAAACCTCTGTTAACAAATGGCACCAACGTGGACAACTATATCCACATAAAACCTGAGAGAGCTTGGGACACAAATGAACAGAGTTAAGCGTGTCTTCTTGGTAGCATCATTTTTTCAGGTGGGCTCTGTTTCCTAGAGGCAAGTGCATCTCATTTAAGAGAGGCTTCCTGACTCAGCTTTAGCTGTAAACACCTTGCAGCTCTTTTCTTTGTTTTGTTTTGATGGTTTGTTTTTATGTTTTTTGTTTTTTGAGACAGGGTTTCTCCCTAGTAGCTTTTTAAAGAGGCCTAACTACCAAACACGTAAGTAGTGTTTATGAATAGCCAACAGCATGCTTTTTGATGATGGAAGGGATCTTGAAGTACCATGGAGTTGTGGTAATAACAATGGCTCCAACCAGTGCCTCTGCCACCAAGGTAGACTCTCAGAAACCTAAAATATGGGGTGGATCCAGACATCAAAGCCATGGCTTTAATACTAGCCATATCACTTAGAAAATTAAAGACTCATGTAGCCTGAAAAAGGATAAAGTCCTTAACAAAAAGAAAGAAAGAAGGAAAGAAGGAAAGAAAGAAAGAAAGAAAGAAAGAAAGGAAGGAAGGAAGGAAGGAAGGAAGAAAGAAAGAAAGAAAGAAAGAAAGAAAGAAAGAAAGAAAGAAAGAAAGAATTTCGTGTGGTGACACACACCTTTAATCCCAGCACTTGGGAGTCACAGGCAGGCAAATCTCTGTGACTTCAAGGACAGCCTGGTCTACAGAGTGAATTCCAGGATAGCCAAAAATACACAGAGAAACACTGTTTCATAAAACCAAAAATTAAAAGTAAAAGAAATAGAGTTCAAAATAAAGCTACATAAAAATTAAAAATACACAGAGAATCTAGATACTGTATATTATTATGTTGTCTTTGAATTGTTTGATGGCTGAGGAAAGAGCAACAGCTGCTAAAATATATTTGATTATAAATGCTGATGGATTAATCCAACATATATATTTTGAAAATGCCTTGACTTAAAAAAGTAAGTCAAATGATATGTTACTTTGGAGAAGAGGTTCTGTTTTTGTTTCCATAGGATATGAGAGGCGGTAGATTCATTCTGAGTTAAGAAAAATCAGATTTGACCAAGGAAGATCCCCTGAAAAATCTCTACTAGAAGAAGATAGCCAGATAATCCAACATTTTAGAGGACCTCTGTTGGAGTTTCCTCTGAGTTCTACATCCAGAACAGCCTCAAAACTGCTGGCTGAGATAATTCAGCCTTACAGAATATTCCAATCAGAACTTGACCATAATCCTAAATTTTCTTTAGGTTCCCATAAAATTACAAGCTTCCCTCAATCTGCAGGAAGTAGTCTGGAAAACTATGCCAGAATTCCAAAAAAAATTGGATTATGGATATTTGTCTTTGTTTAGAGTGTTGGATACAAGTTGTTACAGATAATGGTCAAGAAGAAAACTACACAAAGAAGATTAGATTCGGAATTTTTGTTGTGGATAAAAAGGGGACTACTGTAGGACAATGATCTTGTACCCTGTAAAGATTTGTCACTTATATTGGTTTAATAAAATGCTGATGGGCCAGTAGCCAGGCAGGAAGTATAGGTGGGGTGACCAAGCAGGAAGTATAGGCAGGGAAACCAGAACAGTAGAATTCTGGGAAGAGAAAAGACTCAGTCTGGAACTGTCACCCAGATACAGAAGAAGCAAGATGAGTACTGATAAAAGGTACCAAGCCACATGGCTAACACAGACAAGAATTATGGGTTAATGTAAGATTTGTAAGAATTAGTTAATAAGAAAGCCTAAGCTAATAGACCAACCAATTTGTGATTAATCTAGGTTTCTGTGTGTTTCTTTGGGACTGAACAACTGCAGGACCAGGCAGGACAAAACCTCTGTAAACATCCCTCTGTGTGCTGTGAATATGCTTTACTGTCATCGGTTAATAAAGAAGCTGTTTTGACCTATGGCAGGGCAGAAGATAGTAAGGCAGGAATTCCAAGCAGAAATAGAGGAGGAAAGAAGGCAAAGTCAGGCAGACCTCAATAATGACGTCTACATAAGTAGCTGCTTAAGGTGAAGGATGCCAGAACTTTACCTGTAGAATATAGCCTCATGATTATGTACAGATTAATAGAAATGGGTTAATTTAAGATGCAAGAGCTAGCTAGAAATATGCATAAACCATTGGCCAAACATTGTTGCAATTAATATAGTTTCTGTGTGATTATTTGGATCTGGGTAGCTGGGAAATGAAGGTGCAGTCTCCATTCAGTTATTTGCTTGTTTGTTTTGATACTTTGTTTGTTTTCAATCTATTTTCTAATCAACTTCTTTGTTAGTGGTAATCCAAAGAGGAGGGATATTTCCCTGTAATGATTATATGTCAATAAAATGGGTTAAATATCATCTTTTCCACCTACAGTTCTCAATGATTTCATTTTGCAAACAAAATATCTATCTGATCCATAGGTACTATGAGATGAAAACAGGTGCTATTTCAGTTTTTAAAGTCATTGCACTTATATCCTCACTCTAAATATTGATTTTGGTTCTGGTCATATGGGGAACATACATTTTCTATTTAATTATTGAAAATAGATTTTTTTCATACAATATATTTGAATTAAACTTTTATACGATTAATAGTTTTGCTTTGATTGCATGTGCATGTACCCAATTCAAAAGCTTCTATAGATTTATTTACAAATATTTTGAATCTCTGGTTTAAAGTTTATTTGAAGTAGTAAAGAGATATAGAAAGGCTAGAAGTCAAAAGCCTTGCTTTAAGAGGCATATTCTTAGCTGATGAAAGAGACAATAAGCTCAATGGGGAAAAACTAAGCTAATATTGTATAATAATTAATTCTGTGATGAAAAGCCCAGAAGAGTTGACATTTGAATAGAGAGCTTAATGAAGTAGAGAGATTCATTGCCAGTATTAAGATAGTGGAGCCTTTGAATATAGTAGTGTGACTAGTGTTTCTAGAAGTCACCAGTAGACTTCTTGGGACAAAGAATGTGGATGAGAGTGAGGTTGGGAAGAAAGGTCGGAAGCAAGCCTTGTGCAAATGAGTCATGCTATGTCATGACTTTTTAAAACGGTTCTGATTTGCAGCTGAACAGCACAATCTCATAAATTGATCCTCACAATACACAAAGGCTCCAGGATCCACAGAATATACAGACTTGCAAATGACCTCATCTTCCAGACTTCCCATAATAATGAAAAAATGAATTCTAAAGAATAAAGAAATGTACTTGTTGCTAAAATGACAAGAGAAGTCACAAGAACTCTGTATTCTTCATGAGTATTTGAAACAGCAAATGTTGATAAAACTAAATATTTATCTTTTGACATCAATATTATTAGACATTTATAAAATTTATTTGTTTATTATTTATTTTTGACACATTTGAAAAAGAAAATTTATTTCCTGTAGCTTTTTTATGTCTAGAGATAAGACCTTACCAAAAACAAAATAAAAATCAAAGGACCTCCATTTTATTGTTTATTGTTTTGTTATGTGTCAGTGTGTTATGATCTGCCTGACTAATATTCAAATAAAGACTCACAATTGAATAAGTATATGTCAGCTTTTTTTAATAAAATGATAATGCCATAATTGTTTGTAGAAATGCCAGTGATTCAATGCCTGTTCTTATTATAGATGTTCAGTTGGAATAATCAATATGTTAATAACTTGCTAATGTCATCTATATAGATTTAATAGGATGATATTTGTTGAGTGGTTGAATGACTAGGTATGACAGCCAAATATGTGTGTAAAGAGTTTATACTTTGGGAGGGCTTGTTTGCTACTGTGGCAGGAATAGATGGTTGTATGTGAAGGAACACCAACTCGTCTGTTGGATTATCCTTCTCACAGTGATAATAAATATTTTCCATTGCCAATGTTCCACAAAGGAGGCTAATGTCATTCTGTTTGCTGTTTAGATTTCAACATTTTGGGCTGCCAGAACCACTTATAGTTTTACAGTTCCTTGTTTGTGATAGGCCAATACAAATTTGATGATCCATCCAAATATACAGACATGTCACTTTAATGTCACTATCATTATTAGAGCTGTCCATTACATGGAAATTCTTAGACACCACAAGCAAATGACAGATGTGTTAATTAAGAGACTGAGGCAAAGCCAAGGTTGATGTTCTAATAAACAGGTCATTAACTTTGGTAATGGCCAATTTGAGGAGATGATTGTTATTGCAAACTGTATTACATGAGTTATGAAAGTACCAGTGTAAGTTTGAAGTGCGTCCAGTGGCCAGATCATAACCGGCAGCATTGCAAAGTGCTGGATATTCCTGTTGTACCACCTTGCTTATGTACAAAAATATGCCCTTGCAAGATGATTTTATGCAAAGCATGGCTTATTAAATACTTAACTGATTATTTAATAGAAATTACAATCCATTCCTTTGCTAGTCAAATGAAAATGCTTGCCAATGATCATGTTTAATTTGCCAAATGTAAATTTGTTATCAGATTAGCAATTATTTTCAGAACCTGCAAGTAATAATAAAATAAGTTGAGGAGGCATAAGAGATATAACAATCATGTTTGAAGTACGTTCAAAAGACAATTAGGAATAAAGTATTTATTTCCTTGAACTTATATAAGAATTTTCTGTATATTGTATCTAAAGAAATCTTTTTTAATTTTTCTGCCTTAAGTTCAATGATAAGAATTCTCTTCCTTAATAGAATGCAGATATAGGAAAATTTTTGTGAGTTTGAGACCTGCCTGCTTTACATGGTGAGTTTTAGCATAGCTATGGCTATCTATTCCATCTACAACAACTATTCTTGCTATAAATTCATTCCTAATGAAGAACTAATGCTTATAAAAAGATAATGATATCTATTCTATGAAATGTTAATTTCAGAGTGTGGAAATATTCCCTTCCTTTTACAAATCTTCCCTTATTTAATTAAATATGATAGACAATCATTTGAAAATTTGCACTTGTTTTTGAGGGGTCTTCACTTACAGATTAACTGTGGCAACATCCTGTTTGTTTCCTAGGGAAAAAACATACTTTTCTGTACCCATTTTTAACCTTTTGGCTACTGTTTTAGAAAGCAGAAGAGTTAAATATCCATTACTGCACCCATCTTTGCAACTGGAAGAGACAACTCTTAATCATACTAGACAATGAGAGGAAAACAAGGAAAGGACCTGACAAAGCCTTGCTCCTCTGGCAAGTTCGGAGTCCTGCTCCTTACTCACTCTAGTGTAGGAACAAACTATCTGCACCTTATGATGTTTTCCACATATCGACAGGTATGCATAGATGGTGTGCTAGGTGGAAAGAAGAAAATCCCATCTGTGCTCAAAAACATCATGACAAGAGAGGAACCAAAGGAGTGAATATATGCAAAGAACAATGAAATTTAAACATGAGGATGTTACAATTCAATCCATAATGATTTCTTATAATTTACAAATTAATAATTAAAATAGCATGAAGTAGATGATCCCATGAAACAGCTTTGAATTTTCATAATAAGTAAAGAAAGCCATAAAAACTGAATATACTAGGTTAAGTTTTAAGTTCATTTCTCAAAGGCTAAATGATATTGAGTTCCTCTTATTCTTAGGTATTTTCTGAGCTTTTGTGGTGCAAATATCCCAAGAGTCACTCCACAGAACCAGAGTCTGAATTGGAACAGTCTTTATAAAGCTGAGCACTGACTGCCTGGAAAGAAACAGTTCTCACATCAGCAGCCCTGACTGCTTTGTACAGAGAGCTTTTAAAGGCAAAATCCATATTCTGGATAGCATTTGCAGGGGGAATTAGAACAAGCAAGCAGTTTAACAGAAGCAAAAAGCAGCAGTCAGTTAGACGGAACATCTTCACCTCAACTCCCTGGAATAGGGTTTGGTAATCTTCTAAGGGACTGTCTTATAAGAGAGGGTGTAAAAGGGGGTTGAGTCAGCCCTGGGTCAGACCTCAGATAACTTCAGCAGAGACAAGATGAGGAAGCTTTGGTCTGGTCACATTGGCCACTCTCCAATCTTTATTCACCCACAAGGGGAAAAAAACCTATATGTGTTAGTACATTAGGCAAGCCACATAGCATTCACATCAAACCACAGAACAATTAGGTCTTTCTCAAATTAAATCATTTGTCTCAAGTATTCCATTCCTGTACCACTGTGAATCACTGGTCTTCCAGGCTTCCTTAGAATTTCAAAGTGGCAAAACTGCCATGGGTAACACATAGAACAATTGAATTAAAAAACATAAAGGAAAGAAAGGAACAAGTCAACACTGCAGTGTGACTTTATTCTCGAGTGTCCTCAAGGTTGAACAACTATTAGGACCTGGCTTTGCCAACGAAGGTAGTCAGGAACGACCTCTGCATACAAGATTCCCATAAAGGACCCTTCTGGAAGGAGGTTAACATTTAAAACTGTTCCCTAAGTACTTACCTGCATATCCATAGATTAGCATATCTTTCAGCACTCATCAGAGATGAGTTGAAGTACATGCCAATTAATACAGAGACACACAAGCAGTCACATGCTGAGAGTCAGAAACTAAAGAGTGCTCGGCCTGAATGAGACATATGCATCATAGCCTTCTTCCTAAGGCTCAGGGATCATCATGGGGGAAAGGACCAGAGATATTCTTTCTCCAGAGTAATAACCAAGTTATAAGTTCATTAAATTAAACTCTGATTTTAAGTGGAAGTATAAAATGTATGGTAAGCAGCCACATCCAGATGTCATTAACTAATTTATTAAATGCATGGGGATAAATTTATATGTTGTTTCTAAAATATATTTAATAAAAACAAAACATTTTAAATATCTTATTTTCACTATATAAAAATATAGTTTTCCAGTGATACAAGCGTGTAATATAGCAATTAATATTTTAAATACTCAGTACTATATAAACAAGACAAAGTTGAGAACAATTATTAGGTATGATTCTATTTATTAATGCCTATTAAAAGTTTTTATTCTGAGAATCATTTGATAAGGTTTACATGCATGAAACTAAGCAAGTCCGTTTAAAACTATGTTCTTTATTTGACGTGTGAGGAAAGACACAAAAACGGTCAGCTGCTCCAGTGTCAAACAAATAGTAGCAGGTGGAAACAGGACTTAAATTAAAAAATTTTATTGGAAAACACAAAAATAATTTCATAGAGTATTTACTTAATGCCTACCACACAAAGTGCCACCGTAGATTCATAAGAATACTTGTATTTTGGTAAAATTCATCTATAATTAGTCAGTTTCAGTATTATCATCAGATCTGTATTCTAATCTGTCTTAAATATATTAATGAGATAGACAAGAATAGATTCAGATAACAAATGGGATAACAGAATGTTGGCAGCAAAATTCAAAGCATGTTTCCAAGATGATTTCAAAATGTGGTCTTTGATATATTTTCAAGCAGTATTAGATGCAGTTCAAAAAAGTAGCCTGTTTTCTTGAAGCCACCCTACAAATAAATACATATAAATATCATCACACCATAAACTTCTAATATGACAGATAATATCTTTAATTGTTCTCATCTTTTCATTGACGGTGCCTTGTGAAGCTCCTGTTAAGAATGAAATCTGTCCACTAATTAATCAGTTGCTTCTTTTGACATGATTCCAAAATATTAGTGTGTACAACTTTTAAACTAAAGTGTCCATTTTAATTAAATTGGCTGGATATTTTGTTTTAGGAAATTTGTGTGCCCATGTAAAACTTGTCAGCATAACTGGAAAACACTTGTTAATTTATTCCAAATATGAAAGATGCTCTTTTGAGTGCTGTGGAAAACTAATGTAAAATCAATCAGAAATGATATCATCAACCTCAGATTAATATTATATGAGGAAAATGAATTAATATTTATGGTTACATAAAAATGGTTATTTTTGACATTAGTTTAACATACCAAAGCAATTCAAATAAGTTAAAAATTAATTTAGGCTGGCATAAGAGATTGAATTTTATATTTCTGTAAAAATATATTTAAAAATAGTTTAGACTCACCTAAACTAACATGAAGATTTATTTGGGAAAATATAGACAAAAACGATACTGGCAAATATAGAAAAAGAAGAAATGAGAAGTCTGCTTCCTAATTGCATGATAAATGAAGTAGAATGAAAGAAAACAAATCCTATAAGAACACCAATTAAGAAAAAAAAATGGTTGTATCAAAAGATTGGGATTAGACCCGGATTGTTCAGTTTATTTATTTGGGATGCCAATGTCCTTGTTGCACATAATCTGAGTAGAAAGCAGCAAGCTGTGAGCAATAGTGGTAGAGTGGTATTTCTAAAAATATTGAAAGGAGTGCAGCTCCAGGAAATGTTCTGAAACAGGACACATGAAGGGATTACACTCTTGGTTAGCTCTCATGGGGTAAAGCTTGGTAGACACAGAAAAAAGTTAGCAATAATATTGACATGTGAGCTCTTTTTTTCTAGAGATGACAGTGTCATGAATTTAAAATGGATTGGTGGATAAGGACATGAATTCATTGACTGGATTGTCACTAAGGAATAGTCAATATTACTTTTCACATATTTAGGGCAGCTTGCCAAGTCAACACAAAGTATAAATCTAGACTTAAATGATTAAGTTAATGCTGGCTCTACAGATTTGGTGCCATTCTCTTATAAAAGAATCTTAAAATGGTCTTAGTAGATGAAACTATAATGAAATAACATGAAGAGTAAAACAGAACAAAAGGCCTTCACTAAACACATGCATGAGGAAATGGATATGATGGTATGTTTCTGTTTAAGAATAAAGACTATTTTTAAAGGGTTAGGAGCATCACAATAAGATAAGGAAAAAGAAGAAAAGTATACTATATGTAAGAGTGATAAATTGTCAACCCATTTGATTGGAAAATATATATTAGCAGGTACAGTGGTAGCTCAGTCTATATAGAAAGTGCCTTCTTGTATTCATGAATCTCTGAATTGAATTAATCCAAGAACCTATGGAAATTAATTAATTAGAAATAAGCTGGGAATTGTGCCATGAACTTGAAGTCCCAGTACTGGGGAAGCAAAAAGGGGTGAATCCCTAACTCTTATTAGTAAATGTAAAAACTAGCATCAAAAAAAAAGAACAAACAAAACATAACTCAAAGTGATAAAAAGATAAAGACCTAATAAAGTCAGATGACAACTTCAACAAACACACATACACATGTGTATGCACTCATACACACACACACACACACATATACACACTTATACCTGCAAATGCATACACATATATCCACACATATACAATGTATCTATATACATACATATTCATATATACATACACATTACCTGAACACAGATGAGTATGTGTACAAATATGCAATGAAGTGGAGGAAATTAGTGCACATCTCTAGGATTGTCTGTGGTGGCATTTTCAGAGACAGTGAAGTGATAAGGCCTCTGAGTTCATGAAAGGATATTTTGAGGAATTCATAAGTTAGTATCACCCCGAAGCAATGAGAGGCAGGAGGCACAGATTAGGTAGAGGAGGAAAATCACTATGGATGTGTGAAAGCGTAAGTCACAAAACAATCCCACACCAGTTTAGAATTATGATTAATAAAAGGGTTATTTATTTAAAGGGAAAACTTAGAGATCACTGTCCTAGACAACAGCCCTCTGCATGACCAGGAACAGCTGCTTCTAGCAGCTGGAAGCAGGAGCCCAAAGCAAGACAGCTGGCTCAAGGTTACCCCTGCTTTATATAGTAAAAGAGACCACACCCAAGTGGGCTGTTATCTTAAAGGCTATTAGCTAAAGGATCAGAATGTGCTCCCACAACACCTCCCCTCTTTTGTTTAAATAAGAGTGCCAAACCCAATACAAAACTATATACACTAGGAACAGATATCAAGTATAATTAGAATTACAATCAACATAAACAATATTAAGCAAGGAACATAAGCTAAATGTTTTAATAAACATTCTATCCTATGGAGTCTAAGTCTTGTACAGGAAATGGTTTGGCTAGATTATAAGAGTACAGTAACTACGACTATCTAATCTTCAACCCCATCAAAGGCCTGAGAAGGTAGATAATATTACTTGAGCAGGCAGGAAGTACAATCAAGTAGCTTCCAAAGCTAGCAATATATGGTAGAGGCAATTAGCTACCTGAGCAATCACCCAAAGTCTCATTTTGCAACATTGAAGCAACCAACTTTGGCTAAGGATTAGTGTAACTGACAGACCATTTTCAGAGGCAGGAAATTTTTCAAAACTGTCTTACCCTGTCTTGGCAAGATTTGACAGTCCTGCTTATCCATTTCCAGATACTATGTAACTTGTCAGTGGTTGAGGCATTGTCAATTTCTTGCCCAAAGGCCAGTTTTGCCAAGAAGAAACAAGCTCCAAGTGGAGTGTCTTCGGTACTCAACATTGTCTCAGTAATAGATTGGTGCTGTCAGAAGCAATCATGTCTCATGTCAACAGAACCCTAAGTTATTTAAATGCCATGTTCCTCAGATCCTTGAAGTGGTTGAATGATGGAGGTGGGTCTTGTATCTATCTGTTGCTTTTATTGGTTAATTAATAAAGAAACTGCTTGGCCCTGATAGGACAGAAAATTAGGTAGGCGGAGTAGACAGAACAGAATGCTGGGAGAAAGAAGCCGAGTCAATGAGTTGCCATGATTCTCCCACTTCAGACAGACACAGGTTAAGATCTTTCCTGGTAAGCCAGCTCATGGTGCTACACAGAATATTAGAAATGGGTTAGATCAATATGTAAGAGATAGCCAATAAGAGGCTGGAACTAATGGGCCAGACAGTGTTCAAAATAATACAGTTTCTGTGTAATTATTTCAGGTAAAGCTGGCCGTGCTGGCGGCTGGGTACCAGGAACGTAGCCCGCTGCTCTTATTACAACAGTTACAGATAACAGAATATAATCTCTAGGTATCTAAAGAACCTAATTGATCTGACTGTATGTACAACAAACATGAACAACTATTGACCTATAATAATTAATACCTGTATAACTTAAAGACTAAAACTTCATGTCAGAATATTAAGTAATTTGTAAACAAATGTTCAATAAATGAGGACAATGACCTCAAAATGTAAACAATGTATAAGTATCTTGATCAGAGGTAGGAATAATATATAATGCAATATGAAAATCTATCCTAAAAGTTGTATCAATATACAAAATGTCCTAAACTGAGGCAGAAACATGCATATATACAATCTGACAAAATAAATTTGTATATATGTACAAATAATGTAAACAAAAGTAACAAATATAATTTGAACTTGTATCAATATACAAAAGCTATGCCAGTGTAAATTATCCATAAATAATAGCTCACAAGTTTTCACTCTATTACCCACAATACTATCCCCACCACTTTTTTTAACAAACATAGTTTTCACCCAAACCCTCTATCTAGTACAAGTAATAATTAACAACCCCTAAAAAGTGTTCCCAACCCTATGGACAAACATTATTGGGATAGGGAATGTTGTCTTTATAGGATATGGTGTTTCTAAGCCCAGGTTTCATTTAAATTGATGTGATTATTTTTTGTTCCTCTTTTCTCCTTTTGGAATAAGAATGGTTTGTTCTGTGTTGTTACATGTTGGGTGCATCTAACTTGATTTTTCGTTTATAGTTATACTTAAAAGATATAAATATTTAAAGTTAGAATTTTAGAGATGGGACGTACTTTACATTAGGTGATGAACATAAGACTTATGCCAACAAGGCAAGATATTTCTCAAAGTCATGAGCTTGTTTGAGATTGATAAGGGGTGAGGTTGTGAAGGTTAGTTTTAATGATCAGTTTGACACAATCTAGACTCCCTGTGAGGAGAATCTCAATGTAGGACTGGCTATATGAGGTGAGGCTACAGGCATACTAGTGAGGGCCATTCTTAATTGGGACAATGGATGTGGAAGGATCCACCATGAATGTGAGTGGCACCTTTTTTTTTTTCATGGACTGAGTCTTGGACTGAATAAAAAGGAGCTAGAGTGCTGAGCCCAAACGAGCATTCATAAATAAGATTCACTCCGCTCTACTCTTTACTGTAAATGTGACATGACTAGTTGTTTCAAATCTTTGCTGGCTTGACCTCCCTGCTTTGTTGTACTATAACCTTACATTTTGAGCTAAAATAACTCCTTTTTCCATTAAGTATATTTTTGTACAGGTAATTTATCACATGCAGTAAAAACTGTAGCAAGAAGTCTTCCTGGTTAAGCACAGGATAAACACTGAAAGCTTGATACATTGACTAAAATAAATAAAAATTTCAAAGTTTTGAAAAATATTTGTGGGGAATTTATCCCTTTAATTTTTAAAAATTTTGGCTTTATCCTTGACTCTTAAAAAGAGTTTTTTTTTCAAAAATATCATTAAATGTGTATTTCAATAGTAATATTATTTGGGGAGGCAAAACAAAACCAGTGAGCTGATTCATTCTAGGCTTTATGTTCCTAAATTTGAGATGGAAACTATAGGAAGATTTATTGTAATTATATTTTGTTTTTTAAAAAAAATATGTAAATTTTATTAATTTCATTTCTGAGCAGGCACCATACTAATCTTATAATAAACCTGTTTTAAAAGTATGCATACTACAGAAGTGTGCACTAGTTTGTTTATTAATAAAGAAAACTATCCATTTTAATAAGCCTTTCTTTTAGTGAACACTTGTATTTATACTTTCTTTTCCTTGATATAAAAGTTTTATTGAATGGACTTTCACATATAGAGTTTATGATATCTTAAGTGAGTAATTGTAAGGACTAGGGAGCTCAAGTTATTTGTCAAAAAAGCAACTCCCACATTTGCAGAATACTTTGGTGTATGAGGTCCTTCTGTCTATGTGTTGCTTTTATTGGTTAATAAAAGAAACTGCTTTGGCCTGTTGATGGGGCAGAGCTTAGGTAGGCAGGGGAAACTGGACCGAATGTTAGAAAGAAGGTCAGAGCCAGGAGACTCCATGGATCCTCAGCCTGAGAAAGACACTGGTTAGAATCTTTGCCAATAAGTCACAAGCCACATGGTGATATACAAATTAATAGAAAATAGGTTAAATTAATATGAGTTAGTCAATAAGAAGCTACTAATAAAGATCCAAACAGTGTTTTAATTAATATAATTTCTGTGTGGTTATTTCAGTTCTGTGCAGCCGGGACAAACAAGCAGCCTTCCTGTAACAATATCTGTTAGATTTTTTGGAAGCAAAAATTTATGATGACTTTGCTCAAGTGATATATGTGGCCCTCCCTATTCCTTTCTCAATTACTTTAGAAATACAGTATGCATGTATCATCTCAGGAATATGAGAGAACTCAAATCTCAGTTTAGTGTGCATATGTAATTACTCAAAACATCTAGAAATGAAAGTTACTTTGAGATATATTAACTGACACTAGTAGTTGATGGTGAATTCTGAATTGAAATAATCAGTTATTGTGCTGTAAGTAACCATTTGGTCACATTTTTAAGTGATTTATTTGCAAAAACAGAAATAACTGGGTCAGTACCAATGAGGTAAATCACAGTTGTTGTGGGAGCACGTTTTGCTCCTTTAGCCAATAGCCTTTAATATACCAGCCCACTTGGGTGTGGAATCTTATAGTTTAAATAAGCAGTGGGAACCGTGTGCTTGCTCTCTTGCTTTTGGCTCCTACTTCCAGCTGCTAGACTCTCTTCCTGGTCATGCAGAGGGCTGTTGTCTAGGATAGTGATCTGTAAGTTTTCCCCTTAAATATATAACCCTTTTATTAATAATAATTGTAAACTGGTGTGGAATGGTTTTGAACTTATGCCTACAACTGACACCAATGTGATAGATTAAATCCTCTTAAAAACATGAGAGAGCTTAATTTTAAACACAAAAATACAGTTTAACACAGCTTTTTGCTATTTGCTGGCTCCTTTAAGAGAGATTTTTCATGCCTACTTTGTCTATATCATATTCTTCATTGTATGTATGTTTATATAAATGATGTTTAAGTTTTCCATGATAAACAACAGATTTTCCTACAGATCCTTTTCCTGCAGTACTATTTGTGTTTCCACAATAACACAATGTTAACAACATATCCTATAAATACTGAGGATCATGATGCTATCAGCTAAGCTCCAAAGGACTTAAGTACTCCATCACTCCAGCAGTGCCACCTTCAGCACGCACAGCTTCCCTCTTGTACTAAGTTGACACCACTCCTCAGCTCCCCTTGGCATATGCCCATGAATCTGACATCTCCAATATACTGATTTCTCCACTGATACTGAGGCTTGTTCTTCACAGTTTGACATGGTGGCCTCTCAGAGCCTTGGGAACTATGACCCAGACACACTGGGTCTATTGTCATCTGCTCTGCATAAACCTCTCAATTGTGCAACTTCCGTGACTTCAAAGCCAATACTTTATGAATAGTGCTTACTACAATGCCAAGTTCTGTGTCAGCTTCAGGTAGAGCCTGTCCCCATGGATCCTAGGTGTGTAGGCTTCTATGTGCTGACCCTAAGATACCCTTTCTTGTTATCTAGGTGAAGCACAGGCAGCTTCTTTACAATGGTGTTGATCTCTCTATAAATCAAAGCTTCTTTTTAGCACCACCCTAAATACTATCCTCCTTTAAAATGTCTTCTGCCAAACAAACCAGTTCATTATTTTTATTTATGTACACCCAGATTCTCAAGACATGGGCAAAATAGAACTAGATTTGTGAACAAAATGCTACATTAACTGACCCAGTCTAGTTCCTGATAGAGTCCTTATTCCCCTCTGACATCTCATGAGCGGGGCCTCAAGTGCCTGAATTTCTCCCAGCGTTCTTTTCCAAGCTCCCAAAACTAAGGACCATTAAACTATGCTTACAGCATGCCATAACTTTTCTAACCTGAAGTTTATAACTCTTCTACACTTTGGTCACAATATTGGCAGATACCTCACATAGCCAAGTTAATTGCAGCAATGACCTCATCTCATGATACCAATTTCTACCTTAATTTCTTCTGCCATTACAGTGAAAATTACCCTGACCAAGGCATCCTAGTGTGTAAGAAGTTTATTCTTACTCACAATTCCAATTTGTAATCCATCATAGAAGGGAGTCAAGGCAGCAAGGATTTTGAGCACCTCATGATGTTGCATTCATGGTAACAAGTAACAAGGAAAAAATTGGAACATCTACACTAGTTACTGCTCAGTTTTCATACTCCTTCCGTTTCAATAAGTCTAAGATATAGTCCGTAAAATAGTTTCCACCCACAATCAAAGTGGATATTTCTTCCTCAACCCAATTAAAAAATTTTTTCAGAACCATGCCCACAGGCCAACCCAATATAAAAAATTCTTCACTAGGACTCTTATTCCTTGGTGACCCTATAGTATTTCAATTTGGTACTTGAAAGTGACCATCATAATTAAAAAAGTAAACATTGTACTACCTCCCTTACTTTTGGCAAGTTCTCAGCATTAAGTGACTGTGTAAGTCATGCTAATTAAATGTATTTTGTAGTAAGAATGAGAAAAATGATGACAAATAGATAGATAGATGATAGATAGATAGATGATAGATAGATAGATAGATAGATAGATAGATAGATAGATAGATAGATGATAGATAGATAGATGAGAGAGATGAGAGATATAAAGTCACTAGATTTCCAAACATGGGTTTGTAGGACTACATCAGTTTGAAATGAGTTTGATTAAGCTAGATGGTTATAATAGTTAATATTAAATGTCCACAGTGTAGCTCACCAGCACTCTCATTTATATCAGTTGTCTTCTACCCTATGATTCCTGCCCTGATTCCCTTTTCTTTTTTTATTAAGAGTATTTTTTCATATAATATATTCTGATTATTGTATCCCCTCTCTCAACACCTTCTGATCATTCTCACCTCCCCACTCATCCAGCTCTATACCTTTTTTCTTTTTATAGAAAATAAACAGGCAAATAAAAAAAAGAAAAACACAATAAAACAAACAGGAAAGAAACAAAGTAAAAAAAAAAACTGGAGAGATACATACATACAGAGAGATACACATCCAGGCGCGTGCGCGCGTGCGCACACACACACACACACATAAAACTCATAAAAACACAAAATTGGAAGCAATAATATATAAGCAAAAGACCAGTAAAATACAAACTGCCCAACCACATTATTATAAGACAATATCCATAAAATACAATTGAGCTCCTATTGTGTGTTTGTCTACTACAGGGTATGGGGGCCTGTCCTTAATTGTGTTTTGTATACCCAGTGAGTGTTCATTGGAAAGAACTAATTTTTTCCTTTGTAAGAGATAATCAATTGGAGAAAGCTCATGGGTAAGAATGGAGACTTGGGTCCAATTCCCCTCTCAACTCTAGGAACCACCTGGCTTAGAACTGTGCTAACTCTGTGTATGATACTGTGGTCTTTGTGAGTTATATGTGTGTTAATCCTGTTCAATCTAAAATTCACTGCTTTGAAAGTTGGTGTCATCCATGTCCACTAGCTCTTACAGTCTTTGTACTCTTTTCTTAAATGAAGACATAGAGAATAAGCTAGGGAAAATGGTTCATTTCCATGTGACTAGTAACTGACAATCCTAATATGTTAAGTCTGCCAATATGGCTCCTGCACACAGGCTCTTAAAACTGAGATTTACTAATTTGTATTCAAAGTGAGTTAAGTAAATTGAAAAAATATACAAATAAAGCACATGAATGCTTTCCATTTTCAGTTATAAATGCTATAATTTGTTTTGGAATATTAGTTGAAGATGTGTTATATCTGTTTGTGCTGTGAAACATTTGTTTAATGATGCAAAGATGTGTTGAATTCTTCTATGTTACATTTTTTTAACTTGGAGAAGCTGGGTTGCTTTGTCTGTCTAAAAGACCTGATTGATTCTAATAAAGAGCTGAATGGTCAATGATTAGGCAGCAGAGAGAAATAGGCAGGACTGGAATTCAGAGAGAATAAATAGGAGAAGAAATCTAGGAAAAGAGATAGGGAAGCAGGACAAGGAGAAGAAGAAGATGCCAGGGGTTAGTCACCCAACCACATAGCCAGGCATGGAATAAAGAAAGATAAGATATACCGAAATAGAGAATGATAAAAGTCCAGAGGAAAAAGGTAGATGGGACAATGTGACAAGCTACTAGTAAGTTACAAGCTAGCTAGAAATAAGCCAAGCTATGGCCGTGCATTCTTAAGTAAGAAAAGGTCTCTCTGTGTGTGATTATTTGGTAACTGGTGGTGGGCCCCCCAAACAACCAAAGAATAAAAAACAACCAACTATATTTTGAGCTCATTGTGGATCTTGAATATCCCTAGAGCCTGGGAAAGCTGGAAAAAAATGGATATGGCTTCTTTAAGAAACTCTACATCAGAGCACTTTATAACACCTTTTTAATGCTAAATAGAAATAAAAAACTAAGTATAAACCACCTGCCACAGTGCATGGCCCAGGCATTCCAGAGTTGGGAGTTGAGTGCAGTTCCTGGTCAAATAAACTTCCAAACAGGCTGTGATATTTATGCTTGGCTTCAAGAAAAAGAAGCAGGTGGAGGACCTAGCTGTAACTTAGCAGTTTAAAGTGTGTTCACAAAGTCAAACTAAAGGCTAAAAGATGACCAGTAAAAGACGTCCACATGGAAAAAAATTCTACATATGATCCAGTGTGTTAAACACACATAGGCTCCAGGAAACCAAAGAAAATGGATGTAGACAGTCATAGAAAGAAACAAAAAGTTTAAAAATAATAAAGTCTTTAAAGAAAGAGTAAAAGTAATGTCAAAGAAAAAAAGACACATAAGATGAGAAATAATCAGGGAATCTGGATCCTGTATGTTGCTGTACTGATTTTGAATTTTTTTGATTGTTGATAAGCAAAGGATAGCTGCTATGAGACCTGAAAATGAAAGAGGAATTGCTAAAATTAACCAGCCTACATACTTCAGGAATGCCTTAACTTTAAAATGGAAGTCAAAAATGTATTTGTAAAATGGAACTTAAAAAAAATGCATTGCTTTGGAGAAAAGGTTTTGGTTTTGTTCCCATGGGAAACAAGAAGCTGCGGATTCCTCCAGGATATATATATATATATATATATATATATATATATATATATATTATGTTATAGCTGGTCTTCCCTGGACTTGATCATTATCTCATTTGTTTCTGAGGAACCTCTAAAGATGCCTTGGCTCTCAGACAACTGGAAGCAGTCTAGAGAAAATAACATCCATATTCCCAAGAGGTGAAGTAGTTGCTTGTTGATTATTTGTTTGAATATGGATATTATCATTTAGTGGATAATATAGGATAAAATACAGCTATTAATATAGGATAAAAATACAGCTAATAATCTTAGATATGTTGCATTGGCATGGATTTTGGTATATTGACACAAACTTAAAGATTTTTTTTGTTATACAGAATGCATGTTTCTACTCTTATTTGGGATGCTGTATTTATAATGCTATTTAAAAATGCAATGTATAATTAAGAACTGAGGTTAGTAGTTAATTATAATAATCAAACTTGTAATCACATTAGGAATGTTTTTAAGGTTAAACAAGTATGATTTAGACAAATAGTTTCAAAGACTTCAAAGAACTACAGAATATGACATTTAAAATGTTAATAACCTAAGTTTTATTCATGACAATGAGACACATCTGTACTTTTGAAAGAACCAATTTACTTCATAAAAGAATGATAAGCATTAAGGAAACTCTGAATAGAGTTTGCTTTACATGTGGCAAGGCTAGCATTTGGGCAAAAAACTGTTTGCCTTGACTGCTGACAGTATGCTGTATAAACTGGACCTGCAGGACACACAGGAAAGTGACTACTGAGCTTTGATAAAACAAGGCAGGATAGTCATTCAAAATTCCTACTTCACACAAGAGTCTACCAGATATTCTCCAGGACACAGAGGAAAGTGACTGATGAACTTTGTCATTACAAGGCAGGACTATCCTTCAAATTCCTGCTTCATAGAAGAGTCTGGCAGATACTCCAAACCTGTAGGCTGAAGATGGATGCTTCAACATTGCAGAGGAAATTTTGGTGACTGTTCAGGCTACACAAGTGTCTGTTGTTAGTAATATTACATCCTTATTTGTCTTTGATGAAGTTGAAAACTAGATAGTTATTGTTGCAGTTTTCCTTAATTATGATAGAAAGTAAATTAGGTATAAATCCCTGGAGTCACTAAGATAAGATTGGTAATGGGGAATTTTCTCTAAATTTGCTAAATAAAAACGGACTGAATATTGTAAATGTAATTCACTTGATAACTGTTTATTGCATATAGTTTTACTATTTAATGTTAAACCCTTTCATTTTTAATTAGACAAAAGGTATGCCTAAATATAAGTATAAGAGCACACACACACAAACCAGCCAGGGTGATATGTCACCACTAGATCCCAAGCATCCCACTACAGCAAGTCCTGAATATTCAAACACAGCAAAAACACAAGAAAATGTTCTTCAAACCAACTTTATGATGATGATAGAGGTCCTTAAAGAAGATGAAAAACTCCCTTATAAGTAGATATTAGCTATAAAGTAAAAGATAATCATACTACAATCCACCGACACAGAGAGGCTAGGTAATAAGGAAGGCTCAGGGGAACCCTTGGATTTCCCTGGGAAAGTGAGGTAGAAGCAATATTTGAGAGGACTGGGGATAGGTGAGGATGGGAACATGAAAGATCGGGTGGATATTGAGTAAGGGGGAGAGTACTGAAAGAGAGGACTGGAAGGGGGATCATTTCAAGATCAGGTAGAAACCTGGTGCAAGGGAAACTCCCAAGAATCTGCAAAGATGACCCAACTAAGATTGCTAGCAAAAGAGAATATGCAGCCTGTACTGGATACCTTCTGGGATCAGGTAATACTACCAGCAGCAGCAGAGAGACTGGAACACCAAACCAGTCATATAATCTTCTACCTAAAATCTGCCCAGCCTATGGGATGTGCTGTGACTGTTGGATTGCCCAATAGTAACTAAAGAGACTTTGTCCAGCAACTGGTGGAAACAGATGTAGAGACCCAAAGTCAAACATTAGGCTGAGCTTGGGGAGTCCTATTTAAGAGAGAGAGGAAGGATTGTTGGAGCCAGATGGGTCAAGGATACCACAAGAGAACCCACAGAATCAACTAACTTAAGAGACTGAACATGGAACTGGGCCCTCTGCATATATGTGCCAGTTGTATAGGTTGGTCTTCTTGTGGGGCCCCTAACACTGGAAGCAGGGAGTGTCTATGACTCCTGTGCTAGCTTTTGAGATACTCTTCCTCATACTGGGTTGCCTTGTCCACTCTTAATATACGGCAAGGTGCTTAGTCTTACTACAACTTCACATGCCATATGCCATGTTTTGTCATATCTATAGGAGGTCTGTCCTTTACTGAACAGAATAAAAGGGGGAGTGGATTTGGGGTAAAGGGAAGGCAGAGGGGAGGTTGTGGAGGGATTGGGAAGAAAGGAGAGAGGGGAAACTGTGGCCAATGTGTAAAAATATTAATATCTCTTTTTCCTTTTACCTTTGTGAAAAATTCTCAGTGATTGTAAAATATGAAGCTTCAATGTGCTCCCATTACGCTATCAAGTACACTTGATTCCATAAGCAGTGCTCACTTTCCCCTTTGTTCTTCATTCCTCCATGAATATATTTATTGGCATTATGCACCCTTTATACCCTGTTGCTGGATATTTGATCGCACTGTAACACTCCAGGACTGCAAATAAATCTGTCCCATTGATTCCATGGGGACAGAGTCAATGACTAGATGACTGGAATTATCCAAAGAGAATTTGGAGGACCCAGTATATGATAGAGAGGCACAGGAAAAAAGAGAAAGGGGTTTGGAGAGATTTGTGAGCATTTTGATCTGCAAATCATGTAGAAGGTCAGCTGCTCATTCCTCTGCCACTTGTTTGGTCTATCAGGTTTTGATCCCAATATCTAACTCCCATGTATCTTATTGGTAATAGAACATTTTAGATAAATGCTTTGTGTGTTGTCCAATATGAGGCAAGATCAGGTGGCGGTTTTTAAAGCCACCATTTCTCCATGGTGTGGAGGCCTTGGGCTTTTCCCATCAAGGTCTCCCTGTGCTCCCCAGGCCCATCTGTGCTTAAGTAGCTGAGTTGCCCTTGAGCCATCCTGTTCAAGCCCTGGATCAACCCCCTGCATCGCACTAACCTGGCTGCTTGGGAATCCCACTGCCCCACCCAAGCCACCTGCAAAGTGCAGAGTCAGCAGACATCTGAGAAGTTTGTAAGGAGGGAGTAAAATAATATTGACTCTCTCCCATATCAAGAGTGGGAAATATGACAACACAGGGAGTTAGGACACTGTATATGCCACCTTGAGGGGTTAAAAACAGAAAAGATAAAAGAAGGGATAACAGACTTATCTGGGATTGATATAATGTCAATTTTAATTATTATCAGTTTTCTGATTCATATTTTATCCTTTAAAAGTGGTTTGATAACTGTTTTGAATATGAAAAATTAACTGATACAATATGAACGTTGGAAAGATTTACTATTGATAAGATACAAGCCTTATAAAGACTTGCTAATGTAACTTAAAAAATATTTACAGAGAGAAGATTCAGATCAAAATCTACTGTACCATTGCATGAACAGAAGAGAAGCAGCCCAGGGATATTAGAAAACCAACCTTAGTTTATATAGTTACTATACAAGAATGATCATCAGACAATAGACACTCCTGAGGTTATGCAGAAGGTGACCTGTAGAAATATTAGATCTGAGGGTATTTAAGGAAATGATCATTTCATATAAAATGCATTCATCCTATGTGAAATGGATGTTAAATTATTCACCAAGACTGGATAGATTTAGGTACAGCAATATTGGAAGCTGGTACTCAGTTACAATGGAAAACATAGTTGAAAGAGGAAGCAAGGGCCATAGAATAATGAAATGGTGCTAGAAGCAATATCAGTTTCTTGATGAATATCCACATGCTAAATTTACAAAGATGGTTTGAATTTGATGATCACATTTTGGATTTATGTCACTTAGCAGCTATGGATGCTTGGGACACGCATTGAAGAATCAGGAAAGAGGACTGAGTCATTTACTAAAATTAAGCAACACATAAATGAAGCCTTCACTGATTTTTGCAGAGAATGACTTCAGCTGTAAATAAAATAATAACAGATCTAAATGTGAGACAAATATTAATTGAATCTTTGGATTTTGAAAAAGCTGACCAGAATGCAATGGGTAATTGTGCTTTTAAAGGCAAGATCAGAACCCACAAATGAATGGATTATAAATACAACTGATATTGGATCTGACATG